>NC_036845.1:5662810-5705066 GCF_002910315.2 Salvelinus sp. IW2-2015
CCCCCAAGACATTTTTGGGGCTGTCTCTCTGACTTCCTTGATCGCCGTGCCAACTCCATTCGCCGGTATCCCTCCTCGCACTGCTCCAGAGAATCCCAGGCGGGCTCCGGCACTCTCCCTGGGTCGACCGACCACCTCTCTATCTCGTCCCATGTTGTCACCTCCTCCAGATAGCGCTGCTCCTTACCACGCTGCTTGGTCCGGTTGTGGTGGGTAATTCTGTCACGATCGTCTAAGTGAGGAGACCAAAGCGCAGCGTGATGTGAATACATCTTCCTTTTAATAAACGAAGAACACTTAAACAAACTATTACAAACTATACAAAATAACAAACGAACGTGACGCTAATGAAAACGAGTGCAGACATGCAACATCAACATAGAAAATCACCCACAACCCACAATGACAAAACAGGCTACCTAAATATGGTTCCCAATCAGAGACAACGACTAACACCTGCCTCTGATTGAGAACCATATCAGGCTAAACACAGAAACAGACAAACTAGACATACAACATAGAATGCCCACTCAGATCACACCCTGACCAAACAAAACAAAGAAACATACAAAGCAAACTATGGTCAGGATGTGACATCTCCAGAGATGTTAGATCGGGTTCAAGTCCGGACTCGGGCTGGGCCACTCATGGACATTCAGAAACCTGTTCCGAAGCCACTTGGCTGTGTGCTTAGGCTCATTGTCCTGTTGGAAGGTGAACTTTCGCCCAGGTCTGAGTTCCTGAGCGCTCTGGAGCAGGTTTTCATCAAGGATCTCTCTGTACTTTGCTCTGTTCATCTGTCCCTCGATCCTGACTAGTCTCCCAGTCCCTGCTGCTGAAAAACATCCCCACAGCATGATGCTGCCAATACCAGGCTTCATCGTAGGGATGGTGCCAGGCTTCCTCAAGATGTGACGCTTGGCATTCAGGCCAAAGAGTTCAATCTTGGTTTTATCAGACCAGAGAATCTTGCTTCTCATGGTCTGAGAGTCCTGTAGGTGCCTTTTGGCAAAATCCAAGCGGGCTGTCATATGCCTTTTACTGAGGAGTGGCTTCCGTCTGGCCACTCTACCATAAAGGCCTGATTGGTGGAGTGCTGCAGAGGCGGTTGTCCTTTTGGAAAGTTCTCCGATCTCCACAAAGGAACTCTGGTGCACAGTCAGAGTGACCATCGGGTTCTTGGTCACCTCCCTGACCAAGGCCCTTCTCCCCCGATTGCCCAATTTACCACAGGTGGACTTCAATCAAGTTGAAGAAAAATCTCATGGAAAATCTCAGGATGCACCTGAGCTTAATTTTGAGTCTCATAGCAAAGGGTCTGAATACTTATGTAAATAAGGTATTTCTGTTTTTATTTTTAATGTATTTGCAAAAATGTCTAAAACCTGTTTTCACTTTGTCATTATGGGGTATTGTGTGTAGATTGATGAAGATTTGTATTTATTTAATCAATTTTATAATAAGACTAACATAACAAAATGTGCAAAAAGTCAAGGGGTCTGAATAATTTCCAAATGCACTGTACGTGTCTAGCTGTACATGTAGTCAGTCGGCTCAACCAAGGCATACAGCCACTGTAACCTACATGCACAATACCCTTACTAGCTCTAACTTTGCTGATAGCTACTTTGAGGAAAAAATGTCTTACTACGACTGTAAGTCGCTCTTGATAAGAGTGTCTGCTAAATAACTAAAATGTAAATATCTTATTACCATCATACATCAGTGTTGTTGGTCACCATAATGGCATCAGACTGGGGATCAGGGTTAAGCAGGCTTCCAACCCAACCAGGCCCAGAGTCAGAGGCCAACAGACCAGCAGGCCAGCAGGTCATACAGCACTCAGATGGGTTAAGCAGAGGGAGAAAATGTGGTCGAAGACTAACCACACTGTTACGCACTTCAATGCACAAACATGCTTGCACACACAAACAAAAAGGCACACATGCATTCAAGCACACGCACAAACAAAAGCACACTCACTGTTACGATGAGCGAAGGGGGGGAACCCAAGAGCAGACTCAGAAGAGGAAGCAGCACAAAAAGGTTTATTGATCACAGAGAAATGGGGAGTGCAGAACCGGGGTAGCTCAGTTGAGTTGCAAAAACCAGGAGTGTTGAGTGAGGTTGGAGTTGGCTGAGTAGAACAGGTCCTGAGGAGAACCCAAGGTAATGGTGGTGAGTGATATCCAGAGCAAGGAGATGGTGGTGAGTGATATCCAGAGCAAGGTGATGGTGGTGAGTGATATCCAGAGCAAGGTAATGGTGGTGAGTGATATCCAGAGGAAGGTAATGGTGGTGAGTGATATCCAGACCAAGGTAATGGTGGTGAGTGATATCCAGAGCAAGGTAATGGTGGTAAGTGATATCCAGAGGAAGGTAATGGTGGTGAGTGATATCCAGAGCAAGGTAATGGTGGTGAGTGATATCCAGAGCAAGGTAATGGTGGTGAGTGATATCCAGAGCAAGGTGATGGTGGTGAGTGATATCCAGAGCAAGGTGATGGTGGTGAGTGATATCCAAAGCAAGGTGATGGTGGTGAGTGATATCCAGAGCAAGGTGATGGTGGTGAGATGTGGAACAGGAGACAGAGAGAGCGGTAACTGCAAGGAGAGGACAAAAATGGTGTAAGGCAGGAAAACGAGCAAAGCAGAGCAACAGGATCTTGAGAATAGACAAAAGGCTAGAATGATAACTGACTGAGCAGAGATTACGATCTGGCAGAGTGGAAGTGGCAGGAATGAGTATGTGTAGAGGTCTTTATTTATGGGACGATTTGCAGCTGGTAGGGATCTGCTCTGACTCCAGCACACCTGTCTCCAACCACACAATCACACCAAGATAGAGAGAGTGTATACAGGGGGAGAACTGCAGGTTAGGACGACACCGGATGAACACCAGAGGGCGTAGTGGGTGCAGATGTGACACTCACAAACATATGCATGCTCCGTCTGTGAGCGAGAGATTGGCTGAGGCTGTCTTAATCCCCAGCCATCGATGTCTGAAGACGTCGGGAGATGATGTGGAAACTGGCCACTAGAGGCAACAGTGAGCGATGTTACCTTCAGGTAGATTCGGTTTTGCTAGGGCGTTGTGGACAGGGATGGTCAATGGGCGTAAGAAAGCCATAGAAAGTTGTTTTTGAGATTTGTTTTAAGCCTATCCTTAACCTTAACCCTTACCTTAACCCTTCGATGTTAATGCCTAAAATTAAGATTTCGGAGTTAATGTCTGAACTTAACCTTAAAACACTTTGAAATTTGACATTTGCAACAACTTCGAAATTTGACTTCTGAGAAACATAGATGAACGTCTAATTCTGCCTGTGAGAGCTAGTTGCAGCATTCATGGCATGTTCCATAGGTTAAGCTCTCCATTCAAATGTGATTGATTGAATCTTGAACACAAGAGTATGTTCAATATCCTGTCTCTAGCATAAGATCATGTAGTCCAACTTCAAACAATTTGAGAAAGAAAAGTACGATGTTTCTATGTCGAGAATGTCTCAAATTATGTCTCATAATGTTTATTTTATAAAGTCAAAAGGTAATTTCATAGTTTTGATATCTTCACTATTATTCTACAATGTATAAAATTGTCAAATTAAAGAAAAACCCTTGATTGGTACTGTACATGGGCCAAAACAATTATTTACGTTTTAGCAGATGCTCTTATCCAGCAAATAGGGTTAAGCACATCGACACATTTTTCACATAGTCGGCTTGGGGATTCGAACCAGCAAAACATATCAGTGTGCTCTCTCTCTCTGTCAGTATTCTCTCCATATTATCAGCAATAGCAGCGTTCAGATAGCAATACAGTCAGTGATACGTTTGAATAAAGCAGAGACAATTGGCATATTGCACCATTCTCTATGCATGTAGACACTGGGATTTTAGTTTTCAAAATATGTGCATGCAATAATGTTGATTATGTGTAATGTATTTTTTTTAAATGGCTGTGTGTGTACTTAATTGAACAAGAAATATGTGACATCATCATCGTCATTGTGACATCATCAACAAATTGAAACATTGTATAGTGATTTACATGTTCCAGGCAATGAATGATATGCAAAATGTTGTGGAATAGGTTATTTTGATCCTGGATTAACCCTTTGTAGGTTAAATGATAGTCATGTCTTAACTGGGTTACATCTGACCTACTATTCTAGGTGAGTATGGCTGTAGGCCTATGCAATAAATGTCACCAAAAATAATTGAATGTCCTGCATGTGAATGGATTCTTGAAACTGTATTTTATCATTGTATTCCTAGAGGCTATGGTTTATTATGCTCTGTAAGAGAGGCATGAACCATAACTGAGTTTGCAGGTTTGCCTAGATGTATTTGTCGCTCGTTTCCAGCAACAAATGCATATAATTTAACATGTACTAAAAGTGGCCTCAGTCCTTTCCCACTGTCCTTGATCCTATTGCCCAGATTGCCACTCCCGAATGAGGCTTGCTCTTGTTATTGATGGCTTGTGCACTGCTGGTGCTGACGTAACCTGACGCACAAAGACAGAGGATCCGCCTCCAAACTCGACTCACTCCGCAACCAAGTCAGTGCTCAGTGCTGTGCGCACGGAGCTCCGTCCCGGCTATTATCGTTTCTGCTCTGCTGTTTCTCTGTCATGCCCTTCCCTCCATCACTTCCTCCTACATTATAATAGTTTCACTGAGACTGCCTGAGGTCGGCTAAGAAGGAAGCGTGGGGAGCGTGGCTCTTCACTTTCGTAGAGAGGGCGTATGGCGGACAGTCATTATTCAGAAAACAACAGCCAAAGCATATTAATCCAAAACAAGCAACCGGGACGAGGAAAGATTCTAACTGCAAAATGGCAACAACTACTTATTCTGGATTATGGTCGTGACATGTTATGAACTCTTCGCAAAGTTTTAATGTCATGCGTATTTACTTTGGTTTTAGCGCACCATAAGGACAGCTTTCCAAACCGCTGTTTTGTATCGCTGTCAGTTACTTTTATGAATTGAAATTTGAATCACTGTCCTGGACTGGGTGGTCGTGTACTTGTCCCTTTGCGTTTTAAATGTGGCACACTCACTGACCGCCGCCGTGCTGCACGAGCCCTTTAATAATTCAGGGTAAATCTGTCAACGTGTGTTGGCACCAGCGACCGACATGGGGGCTAAGCAGAGCAGCCCAGCGGCTAACGGACGGACCAGGGCTTACTCGGGCTCGGATCTACCTTCTAGCACTTCTACTACCAGCAATGGGAACGGTAGGACTGCAGCCATGGCAATGAGCTATCACTCGTACGGCCAGTCGGCTCACGGGGCCTCGGGAACCACAGCGACCGCCAGTCAACACATTGGCCCCAGGACGAGGTCCGTGGGAGGCAGTTCTGGAGGGTCAGGGCCAAGACCCCAGTCAGGCATCAACATCCCCAACAGCAGTGGAGCCTACAGCTCACAGGAGTCTGGCAGCAGCACCCCGGAGGAGGCAGAGAGGGACAGGTCCAGCGGGGGGCAAGGGGGTCCCCGGTTGTTGATTGGATCATTACCAGCACACCTTTCACCTCACCTTTTTGGAGGTAAGAGACTGGCTGACAATACGGTAACAACATGCAACAAGCAACTTGTGTCTGTGTAGTGTTGAATCTCAGTTTTATTCACTGAACTCTGTCTAAATGTGTTTTACACCTGTTACTCACCAGTGTGGACCAAATGTGTCCTAACCTCAGTTTTACAGCTACTTGCAACTTGGATGACATGTTTATAGTAATAACTGTGAAATAATAGTGTTGTAACAACATTTTAGATGATCATAGTTTACAGTCATAATGCAGTCTATGATTCAATAACTCCCGCCTCATCCTCTTCCTCCTCCTTATCTTCCCCATCTTCATCGTCCTCCTCCTCATCACCATAATTTACTTTTACAGTGCACACCATAGTAAAGAGTGTTCATTATCAGCAGTGAATGTGATACCAAACAGCCTTTTTTGGAACGATGGAGAGCATTCATCTGATCTCTGCAACCACAACCCACATCATGTCCACCTCAGTATGATACATCCCTGTCAATGATCATCCCACATGACATATAGTTGTAGGGGAGACAGGCTACACTAAATCTCACCACCAGTGCCAGCAGACAGACATTCAGGTTACACGGTTATAAACTGTCTGTGTTTAGTGATCAAAGTTCACTCAACAAGGCATGCCTGTTGCTACAAGGACGTGTGTAATATAACACAATAACAAAGTCTGCATCTGCCTCTAGTCTATTCCATTAGCATTGGCCCTGATGTTGCTAACAGAGTGACATTGATATCTGCTTGAAGAAGCAAAGGTATAATAGTTGGTTAAAAATTGGTTATAGCCTACTACTGTAGTTATTGAGCAAGCTAATCAGTGATATGAGAATCACTCCTCCTAAATGAGGCTACTGTCTGTGTTCAGTCTAAGGAGAGACTGCCTAGTCCAGATCAGACTGTCAACTCAGTATCAGCAGAGCTTGTTTGCCTTTCTCTTCCGACATGCTGTTTGAGGATTAGTTTGGTCTAGGAATTTAACAGATTAGGTCCAGAAAACCACCCAAAAGATGGGGGTTACTTTGCAGTGAGCTGCTAAATATGCAGACATGCTGAATAGAGAGAGAAAGAGAGATTACTTTAGAGAAAGTCATTTCACTCTGCTTTCTCCCCATCTCTGAGGGGAATTATCATCATAAAACAGCGAGAAAGGGAGGGAGAATTTACATGGATTATCTGGGTCTGGGGAATATTTGCTCAGCAATTCTCATGGCTCTGAATGTTCACATGCCACTGACACTCTAAATCCATTAGCTGGATTCTCCTTTAACTTTCAGAAAGGGAAGCTTCGACATGCCTCATCTAACATGCCTCAAGTAATTAATCAAGTCCAACACGGGATGTATCTCAATAGGCACCCTATTCCCTATATAGTGCACTACTTTTTACTATAGGAATAGGTTGCCAGTTGGGACGTACCATGATGTTTGTAAGGTTACATGCCCGTCTTTGGAACGTGTGATGGACCATGCAGGTCAAAGAGGCATGTATTCTCCCATTAGAATGTAGACCTAAACAATCGACCACCAACTGATTGAACCATTCAATCATCAACTCAACCCATTGAATTTCTCTCCACATTCTGCAGCCCTGCTCATTCAGATGTTGCTTCTCTCTCCCTTGTGCCTTCTTTGATACACTCACCCTGATCTCAAGCTGCAATTAAATTAAAACTCTAATTGGATTTGTCCTCCACTCACCTCAGCTGCACTGTTCACTATCACATAATATACACAGCCTGCAGAAGCCCTGCTATCGTTTCATAGGAAACATCCAGGTTCAGACTTCACAGATGTATCCACCTCAGCTGCACCGTTCACTCTCACAATAGAATAGACTACCCAGCCTCCAGAATCCCTGATGTCACTTAATAATCTTAATGCACCACAGGCCAGCTATTCACTCTCACACAATATAGCCTACAGACAGTATATGCCTTGGGTATTATGTCTGGTGTAAGTTAATACTTCACACAGCTGGAGCACCTGTGGTGAAAACAGAGCAGCCATGATGTTGAGTGGTTGAGTCGTTGGTTGCTCAGATGGAATTTCCCGGCAGCTCTTGTGTTCTGTGTTGAGAGGCCTGCCTGTTCTCTGCTCTCGACCTTCTTCCTGCACCCGGGTCGTGGCGTGTTCTGTCAGGGTGAGCCTCAACCACATCAGATCCACTCCGATGTAAACACAGTTAGAATTTAGACTCCTGTGTGTCTGAGAGCAGGAGGGGATATTGTTTTACACACACACACACACACACACACACACACACACACACACACACACACACACACACACACCAACATACACATACACATACACATACATACACACACATACACACACAAATACAACACAAATACACACACATACCACACACACACACACACACACACACACACACACACCACACATTACATACACATTATTTTGACTGGCTGGGATCTACTTCTGCTTTTTGAGATTCAACAACAGTGCATTTTCTTTTCTTTATTCGTGTCAATGTGAATTTCATGTTTTTATGAGTTGAAGACACAGTTTCGTAAACAATGTTTATTTTAGGCATAGTTCCATGAATGCTATGAGTGTTTATATTTGGTTCTATTGCTCTTTTCACTGGTGGTAGTATGAGTGAGAGAATGTTTTGTCCTTGGAAGGAGAGGGATAAATAGGCACAGTGTACCAATCTTTCTGTTTACTGTATTGGACTCTTTCTCTATGGCTGTTTGAGCATGTCTCTCTCTCTCTCTCTCGCTCGTCTCTCTTCCCTCCCTCTCTCTCCCTTCATCTCTCGCTCACCCCCCCCCTCCTCTCTCCCTTCATCTCTCGCTCACCCCCCTCCTCTCTCTCCCCTTCATCTCTCCTCACCCTACCCCCTCTTCCCTTCATCCCCCACCCCTCTCCCCCCTTCATCTCTCTCTCACCCCCGCTCTCCTCTCCTTCATCTCTCTCTCACCCCCCCTCTCTCCTTCATCTCTCTCTCACCCCCCCTCTCTCACCCCCCCCCCCCTCTCTCCCTTCATCTCTCTCACCCCTCCCTCTCTCCCTTCATCTCTCTCACCCCCCTCTCTTTCCCTTCATCTGTCGCTTACCCCCCCTCTCTCCCTTCATCTCTCTCACCCCCCCTCTCTCTCCCTTCATCTCTCTCTCTCTCTCTCTCTCTCTCTCTCTCTCTCTCTCTCTCCTCTCTCTCTCTCTCTCTCTCACTCGCTCTCGCTCATTCTCTTGCTTTCTCTCTCTCGCTCGCTCTGCTCTCCCTTCATCTCTCTCTCACCCCCCCCTCTCCTTCTCTCTCTCTCTCTCGTCTCCTCTCGTCTCTCTCTCGCGTCGCTCACGCTCGCTCGTTCTCCCCCCCCTCTCTCCCTTCATCTCTCTCTCTCTAATGATAATGAAATAATAGTTTAGTGGCTGAGTCAGGGTCATGTTAATACAGTATTATCATGAAAGAAAAACTTGACCCTGTTCATTCCCCGCAAGCACCTTGCAGCCAGGTGTTTCTTGGGTACAGGTGTTCTGTAACTTGTTTTGTTATTTATACAGTTAAGTAGGAGGTTTTCCCACTGAAAGCGGTTTGGCGACTCTTCTGTTTAACCTTACCACACATTTGAACTTACCCAGGGGAGCAGTGCTGCTGGTCGTTTCTTTGAATGTGCTCTTCTACACCACAGATACACCTACGTTACCTATGACATGGCTGCCTAGAGCAATAATAGATGTGTTTATTTGATTTCTGAAAAGAGGTGAAAGCACAACTTGCCTTGTGAGACTATGCGGGGAGGCAGTTTTGACCACTGAGTAAGAGGAAAGCTTAAAAAGGCACATTAGGCGGAAATAAGACCAGTACACAAGTGTGTGCACGACACTCTCCCTTTCAGTCACCTGTTTGTGTCTGAAACAATTGCTCAATTACTATAAATGTGTTTGTCTGAAAGCAGGAGGGTCCTAATTCTGGAACAGAGAAAGAACATAAAGGAAATATACCATTTTGTCTTTTTTGTTTCTTTAAAAAAAATACTAGCTAGTTGTAGTATTGTGTTTATGTCGTCAGGGACAACCTGTAGTACAAAGTGTGTCAGGTGGTGTCATGTATCACATAATTTTATCAGAGTCACACCTTTCCTGCCCCCACTAAGACGTTGAGGGGCCTGGAACAGATGAACAGGTCCACACACCTGCTGTAATAAAGGGGTCAACCGTCCGACCTGATCCAACGTCTAGCCCAGACACCCAAAAAGAAAACGTCTGCTTTGAAATATCTCCTTCCCATTTCATCAGATTGAATTCCCAATGTATATATTTGTTCTCTACCCCTTAAAACACAGTGATGTCTGAGTAAATAACATGAATGGTGGGAGGGAACACAAGCTTCAGAAGACTCAGTAGGCTGTAATTTTAGTGTCCTGCCAATGAAACCCGTCTCAGGGGAATCCTCATGGCGCTACCTACAGTCTTTCTTTGTGTGGGGAATGACGGACTGCTGGGAGACAGACAGTGGTTATAGACAGCTAATAGTAAATAACTTGAAATAGATGTTTCATGGAGTAGCAGTTTCATGGAGAAGTTTTGTTTGAAAGCTGGAGCCGAGCTGGCTTGATTTACAGGCTGAAACGAAGGACGATTGTCTCCCTGTGAGTATTCACTAAGATTGCACTACTGAAGGAATAGTGCTATACCACCGTCCTGCAGCGCTATTGGCTGGCTGCTGCCAATGGCCCCCAGCTATAAGCCCAGTCAGATGGAAGGACAGGAGAGCATTAGAGAGAGTTGTCTCCTGGGTGAAATATTCAAGTTCCTTCCTCAGTGATGGAAGATCCCTAAGGTGTCAACAAGGCAAGACAAAAGAGTCTGGAAATCCATATTTTATTGGTGATAGAAGTAGAAAGAATTATAAAATATTTTCCATCTACAATAAGATTTATTTGGATGCGTCCAAAATGGCACCATTTTCACTATGTAGTGCACTACTTTTGGCGAGAGCCCTGTGGTAACAGGGAGCCATTTGGGACGTTGATTTGTCATTTGGTCTCATAACTGCTTTCTGACGGTGTAAAGTCTAGGCTGGTTGTGTTATGTAAATCCCTGAACTGCCTTGAACGCTGGACGGCATAATGAACCAGAGGAAAGGTGGGGAGATGAGCATTGAGGGGAGGTCAGCAAGGGTTTACGGCTGTCTTGGTCTAAAGTGCTAGTAGCTTTTGTGGTCTGTATTGAGCATGTGCTTTTGGTTGCATGTTTCTGGGTCTGTGTTTTGGTCTGTGATTTAGACTGTGTCTTAGCCTGTGCTTTGGTCTGTAGTGGTGGTCCAGAAAACTAGTTTTGACAGCTTCTCATTTTGAAGTTTAGCTCATTTGATGGAGCACACAACAACAAGCTGTAGAAGTTAGCTTATATTAGAAGATAGGCTACATATTTGTTGACTCAGTGAACAACTGGAGCATCTCAATCCGTGATCCCTCTCCTCTCAGTTTGGAGCTCCTGGTAATAATCAGTAGTTAAAGGCCTACTAAAGTTCAGCTGCTGTCCTCTACTCTGGTCATGGTGGCGTGACATACAGTGCATTCGAAAATTATTCAGACCCCTTGACTTTTTCCAAATTTTCTTATGTTACAGCCTTATTCTAAATTTGATTTAAAAAGTAATTCCCTCATCAATCTACACACAATACCCCATAATGACAAAGCATGAACAGGTTTTTAGAAATATCACATTTACATATGTATTCAGACCATTTACTCAGTGCTTTGTTGAAGCACATTTGGCAGCGAGAACAGCCTCGAGTCTTCTTGGGTATGACGCTACAAACTTGGCACACCTGTATTTGGGGAGTTTCTCCCATTCTTCTCTGCAGATCCTCTCAAGCTCTGTCTGGATGGATGTGGAGCGTCGCTGCGCAGCTATTTTCAAGTCTCTCTAGAGATGTTCGATCGGTTCAAGTCCGGGCTTTGTCTGGGCCACTCAAGGACATTCAGAGACTTGTCCTTAAGCCACTCCAGCATTGTCTTGGCTGTGTGCTTAGTGTTGTTGTCCTGTTAGAAGGTAAACCTTCGCGCTAGTCTGAGGTCCTGAGCGCTCTGGAGCAGCTTTTCATCAAGGATCTCTCTGTACTTTGCTCCGTTCATCTTTCCCTCGATCCTGACTAGTGTCCCAGTCCCTGCCGCTGAAAAACATCCCCACAGCATGATGCTGCCACCACCATGCTTCACCGTAGGGATGGAGCCAGGTTTCCTCAAGACGTGACACTTGGCATTCAGGCCAAAGACTTCAATCTTGGTTTTATCAGACCAGAGAATCTTGTTTCTCATGGTCTGAGAGTCATTTAGGTGCCTTTTGGAAAACTCCAAGCGGGCTATCATGTGCCTTTTACTGAGCAGTGGCTTCCGTCTGGCCACTCTACCATAGAGGCCTGATTGGTAAAGTGCTGCAGAGATGGTTGTCCTTCTGGAAGATTCTCCGATCTCCACAGAGGAACTCTGGTGCTCAGTCAGCGTGACCATCGGGTTCTTGGCTGATCAAGGCCCCTTCTCCCCCGATTGCTCAGTTTGGCCTGGCGGCCAACTCTAGGAAGAGTCTTGGTGGTTCCAAACTTCTTCTATTTAAGACTGATGGAGGCCACTGTGTTCTTGGGGACCTTCAATGCTGCAGTAATTTGTTGGTACCCGTCCCCAGATCTGTGCCTCGACACAATCATGTGTCGGAGCTTTACAGGCAATTCCTTTGACCTATTGGCTTGGTTTTTGCTCTGACATGCACAGTCAACTGTGAGACCTTATATAGACAGGTGGTTGCCTTTCCAAATCACGTCAAACCAATTGAATTTACCTCAGGTGAACTCCAATCAAGTTGTAGCAACATCTCAAGGATGATCAATGGAAATAGGATGCACTTGAGCTCAATTTCGAGTCTCATATCAAAAGGTCTGAATACATATGTAAATAAGGTATTTCTGTTTTTTATTCATTCATTCTGACTGCAACATTCTAGCAGTGCAATTAATACATTTCATATATGCTATCGCAAAAATAATAATTTAGTTGTGTTTATGAAGGCCTTGGGTAACTTTAGAATACTACTTTTATTTGATTTCAAATAACACAATAGCATGTTCATTAGTTTATGTTACTACAGGCTACATAAATAAATAAAACATTTCAAGTGTTCAATAMWTTTTTTTTGTGGATTGAGATTGTTACAAGTATGAAACAGAATGCATCTGTGTTGGATCACGGTAACAGTTTATTTTTATTACCACAAAATAAATACCAATACCCCAAACACCAAGACGAGCGGTCAAATGATGAAAACATCAGTAGCCTAAATAGTGAAACGCAGCACAAACGCAATAATGCCATTATAATGAATCGTGTCGGTATGACAGCAGTCAAACATAGTCAGCTCGGGCTTGTGTGCGTCTTCACGCAATGGCATCAGTTGGATTTCATTTAGCTGTTATCCACTTGTCCTAACATTTAATTGAGCTGTTATCCACTTGTCCTAACATTTAATTTAGCTGTTATCCACTTGTCCTAACATTTGACTCAATATTCATACCTTTCACTTGCTTGACACACTTTGACATGCTTTGTTTGGTTGTAGTGCGTAATAGTCTCCGGTTTCCTCTCGTTGTGTCCCGTCGTCTTGTCGTTGTGGAGTACAATGGCTGTGCAGGTGCCTTATTTTGCACAGAGGGAGGGAGCTCCCGTCTCACTTTGTTCATGGTGCCGGCCCAAAAAAATTCTTTGCAAGCAATATGTTCGCCAATGACAGTGAAGTGAAGAAAATGTCCATGGTGACATTTCTCTCCTTGCCAACGCAAGGTTCCACAAGCCTCATCACCACATTCTTTGACACTGGCTCACCTGCTGTCGATATTTTCCCAGATATTGAAAGCCGTTCAGCACGTACAATTACGCACACTCTCACTGTGTAGCCTGCTCCAAGTAGGTCAGAGTAGACTGATAAGACTTCTTTGATTCGGTGGACTGATATAGGGTACATACCATCTGAAGATTATATTTAGAATGGATCAATACAGTAGAATGACCTGCCCTGTTCTTCGTTCACAATTGGTGATTACATAATTAGGATCGTTCGCTTCCCCTCGCTCATCAACTCTCCCATTCTCCCTCTTTCTCCCCATCATTCTTTAATTAAATCATTTAATCTGTTGTTATATGTGTGAAATTCGTTTCGGTATAGTTTAGGTTCAAGGCAATTATCCGGGTGATTATCAGCTGGACAATGTGCTTTCAAACTGTCGGTCAGGAGGCAGTGTGTTATATAGGCTTATTTAGGAAAAGTCAAGGATGGAGTGGAGCAGGCCCTACTGTCAGGAGGCAGTGTGTTTTATATAGGCTTATTTAGGAAAGTTCCAGATGGAGTGGAGCAGGCCCTACTGTCAGGAGGCAGTGTGTTTTATATAGGCTTATTTAGGAAAGTCAAGGAGAGTGGAGCAGGCCCTACTGTCAGGAGGCAGTGTGTTTATATAGGCTTATTTAGGAAAAGTCAAGGACGGAGTGGAGCAGGCCCTACTGTCAGGAGGCAGTGTGTTATATAGGCTTATTTAGGAAAAGTCAAGGACGGAGTGGAGCAGGCCCTACTGTCAGGAGGCAGTGTGTTATATAGGCTTATTTAGGAAAAGTCAAGGACGGAGTGGAGCAGGCCCTACTGTCAGGAGGCAGTGTGTTATATAGGCTTATTTAGGAAAAGTCAAGGACGGAGTGGAGCAGGCCCTACTGTCAGGAGGCAGTGTGTTATTAGGCTTATTTAGGAAAAGTCAAGGATGGAGCGGAGCAGGCCCTACTGTCAGGAGGCAATGTGTTATATAGACTTATTTAGGAAAGTCAAAGACGGAGTGGAGCAGGCCCTACTGTCAGGAGGCAGTGTGTTATATAGGCTTATTTAGGAAAAGTCAAGGACTGAGTGGAACAGGCCCTACTGTCAGGAGGCAGTGTGTTTTATATAGGCTTATTTAGGAAAAGTCAAGGATGGAGCGGAGCAGGCCCTACTGTCAGGAGCAGTGTGTTATATAGGCTTGACTTAAAAAACGGCAGAGTAATAAAATTAATAAATTCATGAGCGGTCAAAATGAGAAGAATAAGAGTGATCAAAGGTGAAAGAAAGGGTGTGTGTGTGTGTGTGTGTGTGTGTGTGTGTGTGTGTGTGTGTGTGTGTGTGTGTGTGTGTGTGTGTGTGTGTGTGTGTGTGTGTGTGTGTGTGTGTGTGGTGTGTGTGTGTGTGTGTGTGTTGTGTGTGTGTGTTGTGGTGTGTGGTGTGTGTGTGTGTGTGTGTGTGTGTGTGTGTGTGTGTGTGTGTGCGAGAGGAGAGGAGAGGAGTACATCTGACGAAATGGCTGCAGTGCAGAGCTAACTGTAAACAGATTGAAAAATCAATTGCGGTTGAGCTGTCGATGGGAGTGAACATATTAATTATGGACTGAATATATCAGCATTTGTCTCCTATAACCGACATGGTTGGATTACAGAGGAAGGCTTGGTCAAGAGAGAGAGTGTGTGTGTGTGCTTATGTATGTGTGTGTGTGAAACTACAGTGGTATAATAATGGCTTTTATGTCAAATCAGCAGTGAAAATACTGCTTCACAGATTGACTCAAGCTGACCCTGAACAACAAATCACGTCTTCTGGAATTATTTTATTATCTCTCATGTGACAGTGATCAAAGTACAGCAGCATGGGTAATGCCTTTCTCACCACTCACTTACTGCAGTCATGTGAAACACACACACACACACACACACACACACACACACTCACACACTCACTCACTGACAGAGATAGTGTCACTGTCTTGTTTTGCCTGATGACTGTCCTGTGTTATTCCCATGTTGGACTACCGTCCTCATAATCTAGCAATACTAGCATAAAACAAATGCTTGAGAGGCCTCTCTCTCTCTCTCTCTCTCTCAGTTAACTCCTCCTCTCACCCCTCGTCTCTCCTCTCCACCACAGCATGCACTTGATATTTCATGCCTGTCTCTGTGCCTGCCTGACTGACGCCCAGTGCATTTGGCTGCATAAATTAATTAATTAAAACTTCATTCTCTTCAGACTGGCACATTCTTTTGCTCTCAACTTGTAGAGGCAAGAGCTCAAAGTGAAAGTCGGGAGAGGGGGGAGAGGGGGAGAGAGAGGGAGGGGGAGGGAAAGAGGGAGAGGGGGAGGGAGATGGTAAAAAGGCGATTCCTTCAACTTGATAGATAGAATGATGAAAGAAGTGATCAAGAGAGGATAGAATAAAAGACAAACAGGATGTCCCAGAATTCACTATGGGCTGTTGAGAATGGAGTACAGAATGGGTGATTTGGGGGAGTGAAAGATGACATGATGATGGGACATAGCGAGCTACCTTGCCCTTCTTTTCTCAGTTAGCGCAAGGTGGGTCTCGCTCAACCATTGACCACAGTGACAGCTAATCTATAACGAGCCCTGCCTCACCTTAGTCACCTGTAGACAACCCACTCTGTCATTAAAATGGAAATTCCCCACCACACACACACACACACACACACACACACACACACACACACACACACACACACACACAACAACAGGTTGTTGGTGTGTGGATGTGACTATGCATAAGGCTCTGCCTAATTATTAACCTGCCTCTATGTTGCCTCTCTGTGATGAACGCAGGCTGTTGTTCTGTTTAGACTCTGGTTGTTTGTGTCTGCCTGCATTTGTCTTGTCTGTCCGCCTGTCTGCCTGTCCATCCATCCGTCTGTCTGTCTGTTTGTCTGTTAGCCAACAGCTGGTCTCCCCTCTCCGCCCCAGGCCTGACAGTCATCCATCTGAGCCGTGTCATCTATTGATAGGGCTGTGTGTTAATGTGGCAATATGTCTCATTTATCCCGTCATTAACTCACATGGTCCTGGCTGCACATGTAAAACTGTCATTCCACCTTTTAAGATCTGGCATTCCACCTTTAAAGATGCCGTTTTGTCTTTACGAGTGACACACTTAATGACAGGAGCATCTGGTGGTCTCTGGAGAACTAGATGTGGAGGCTCATCTTGCTCCGATGGCAGGGGACCAGAGGAGGTAGAGATCCAGTGTGTCAGTGTGTCTTTGTAGAGTGGAGCAGAGTAGTGCACACAGAGAGTCAGTTAACTGTCAACTTCAGCACCTGCTGCTCACTCAACTGGCTGTGAGTCAACACACATGGAAATGCACTCACACATGCCCACACACTTGTGAACAGAGGGAGCAGGACAAGAGTGTCAGGCAGGAGGAAGTGTGTGTGTGTTGTTTGCTGTCAGCAGGTATTGTGCTGGTGCACCAACCAGAACACTCCCACCCTCCGCCGGGTGAACGATTGTGTGTACACTCACCACTAAACATACAGTATTAGGGTAGTCCACCAGCAAGTGGATTTGTTTTGCAGGAGGAGCAGTCTGGAGTGGGAGGGAGGGGAACAGACAAAGGGTACTGTGGTGTATTTGAAGAAAGGAGAGGAAAGGATAAAGGGTGGGGAGAGGGAGGTACTGTGGTGTCTGTGGTTTGTATGCTGGTGCTAATCTGACTTCTGTGAAGCATGGTGTGGCAGCATCATTATTTGCATATAGGCCTACTGTAGCTCTGATTGACTATGGTGCATGTGTCTGTGTAGAGTCCGGTCCTGGACAAGACTGACACTTTTTTTATTAGGTTTTATTTACTCCATGTCTATTAATTGTCCCACTCTATATTGCTATAGAATTTTCACAAATGCCTTACTATACGTAATTCCCAAACATTCTATGAAAATGTGAAAAGTGCTTGCTGGGAGTGTATATCAACAGATTTGAATAAAATGTCATATTGTAAAACGCTTTCAGTTCCACTTTAAGGGGTCAGGTGGACAGGGGGCCAGGGTAAAGGACGGAGGATAGAGGACAGTGAGGCCAGAGCAAGGGATCAGGGCAGGAGGGAAGGGAGGTGCCACTGTCAAGCTTAGGTTATGAGGCAGACAGGGAACACATGAGAACAGATTAGGATGGGGGCAGGGACGGGTTAGTGGCTTGGATGGATGGCTGTTTGGCAGTCTGGTTGTAAGGCTTATGTCTGAAGCAGTTACACATTTGTAACGTATCATGCAAATTGCAGACAAAAATGTACGTCCCTTTTTGCAGGATGTTACATATCATACGAAATGGATGACGTTGTACACAATTGTGCTCAATTTTCGGGGACCCGTTTTGGCTTGTGAGCTCTACTTTCAAAACTACTCGCTGAAATGATCAAAAAACCTTTATAACGCATCTTTAATGGACAGACACTCTACACTACACTGTTATACAGCATAGTCAGAGCTGACCAGCTTCCATTGCTTCTGCTCCGATACTTTCCAATGCACACATTCATGCATGTCTACATAGTCTACATACACACACATAGAATCGTAGACACCCACTGCAAACATGGACAGAATCAAACAACAGTGGATGAGACGAGACGTAAAATGGTCTGATGGTACTCTCTGATAGTGAGGAAATGTTTGTGTGTTTGTGTGTGTAGGCGTGTGAATGTGTGTTGTCATGTGTTCACTGCTCTCGCTGCACTTAGTTATCACCTTCTCACTTAACTTCCTGCTCCTTTCCAGTAATCGGCAGCAGTAAAAAAGGATTTGACCTGAAGATGATTATGATGAACCATGCTGAAGTGTCTTATACCCATCTTAGCCACATTCCAGTAGAGAAAGCCACACGCTCTCTCGGTTAGATATCTATTGTAGCAGTATTATTCTCATACTAAGCATTTCCGCTTCTTATATCGACGGCTAAGCAGTTTCCTGGTGGATCGTAATCTGGGTCTCCAGTTCTTGACCTGATTATTACTAGACTGCACTGCACTCTCCTGAGGGTACTAGTGTTAAAGGCCTAGTGCCTACAGTATGCTGTTCAGACCCATCTGTTTCCTGACTTTTGTCTGTCATGGGGTAGACTGGGTTTGTTTGTAACATTTAGGATATGATCTGTCCTCCTGCCCAATAACAGACACAGTTACACTGAAGAGGAAGGGGACCTTTGACATTTATTTGGGGAAATAGTGGTGGTTGACCAAAAAGCAGAAAACATAGTTCTCCTCCGCTCCGCTGTTACAGGAGAATTACATCTGTATTTTCCCTGTTGTTTCTCTTCTCTSTTGTTCTTCTTCCCCTGTGAGAGTAAGACAGTTCCTCCTCCTCTTCCCCTGTGAGAGTAAGACAGTTCCTCCTCCTCTTCCCCTGTGAGAGTAAGACAGTTCCTCCTCCTCTTCCCCTGTGCGAGTAAGACAGTTCATCAAATCAAAGTCTTTTGTCACGTGCGCCGAATTCAACAGGTGTAGACCTTACAGTGAAATGCTTACTTACAGGCCCTAACCAACAGTGCAATTTTTAAGTAAAAAATAGGTATTAGGTGAACAATAGATAAGTAAAGAAATAAAACAACAGTAAAAAGACAGTGAAAAATAAGTAGAGGTCGACCGATTATGATTTTTCAACGCCGATACCGATTATTGGAGAACCAAAAAAAGCCGATACCGATTAATATGCCAATTTTTATGTATATATTTGTAATAATGACAATTACAACAATACTGAATGAACAATGAACACTTATATGTACATGTAGGTATGGTTAAAGTGACTATGCATATATGATAAACAGAGAGTAGCAGCAGCGTTAAAAGAGGGTTTGGGGGGGAGTTGGAGGGGGGACACAATGCAAATAGTCCGGGTAGCCATTTGATTACTTGTTCAGGAGTCTTATGGCTTGGGGGTAAAAGCTGTTGAGAAGCCTTTTGGACCTAGACTTAGCGCTCTGGTATCGCTTGCCATGCGGTAGTAGAGAGAACAGTCTATGACTGGGGTGGCTGGGGTCTAGGACAATTTTTAGGGCCTTCCTCTGACACCGCCTGGTGTAGAGGTCCTGGATGGCAGGCAGCTTAGCCCCAGTGATGTACTGGGCCGTACGCACTACCCTCTGTAGTGCCTTGCGGTCGGAGGCCGAGCAGTTGCCGTACCAGGCAGTGATGCAACCAGTCAGGATGCTCTCGATGTTGCAGCTGTAGAACCGTTTGAGCATCTGAGGACCCATGCCAAATATTTTTGGAGAATAGGATTTGCTGTGCCCTCTTCACGACTGTCTTGGTGTGTTTGGACCATTCTAGTTTGTTGGTGATGTGGACACCAAGGAACTTGAAGCTCTCAACCTGCTCCAATACAGCCCCGTCAATGACAATGGGGGTGTGCTCGGTCCTCCTTTTCCTGTAATCCACAATCATCTCCTTTGTCTTGATTATGTTGAGGGATAGGTTGTTATTCTGGCACCACCCGGCCAGGTCTCTGACCTCCTCCCTATAGGCTGTCTCATCGTTGTCAGTGATCAGGCCTACCACTGTTGTGTCGTCTGCAAACTAAATGATGGTGTTGGAGTTGTGCCTGGCCACGCAGTCGTGGGTGAACAGKGAGTACAGGAGGGGTCTGAGAACGTACCCCTGAGGGGCTCCAGTGTTGAGGATCAGCGTGGCGGATGTGTTCCTACCTACCCTTACCACCTGGGGGAGGCCCGTCAGGAGGTCCAGGATCCAGTTGCAGAGGGAGGTGTTTAGTCCCAGGAACCTTAGCTTAGTGATGAGATTTGAGGGTACTATGGTGTTGAACGCTGAGCTGTAGTCAATGAATAGCATTCTCACGTAGGTGTTCCTTTTGTCCAGGTGGGAAAGGGTAGTGTGTTCTGGTGTTTGTGTGTAGTGTGTTATATTCAGGGCTGGATACTTGTCTTGTGTAATGATGATGTGTCTGTTTGTTGGGGTCTGTGTTTTTCCACTCTGGAAAAGTACAGGGACTGGGGCTGTTTAGATGGCTGCTGTGTTGTTGATACGTTTGGCCATTTATCACCATGTTGTAACACTGAGCCATTGGAGCGACCATTTCAACTTGCCCAGATGAAGGCCTATAATATGTCCATGCAGTCGTTTAGTATGTCCCTCTCACGTTCTGGCACTGTCTGTGTGCCTGCTGCTGTATGAAGTCCACCTAGACACACCAGACCATCCATCCAGGAATCAATAGTCAATCTTCCTCCTCATCGTGTGATGAACTACACCACCGCCTCGTCCGCTTGACACACACACACACACACACAGAGATACACACGCACACACATAAACAGGCATGTCTGGATGTGCAGGCAGGTAAGGTAGGCTGTGATACCGAGCCCAGTCAGAGCACGACAGAGTGTAAGGTATTCATGATTCCACAACAAATGGAGTTAGTTATGAAGCTGAAGTCACATGATAGGGAAGATCCTCCAGTCTAGCACCATAGGATGGCTGATGTCACTCACGTCCCTGAGACACTGCATAGCATGTTTATGCATGTTGCCTTCACAAATGTCAACTCAAAGTAGTCTAGTAGTAGTAGACTGGCGGGAATACAGCTAACTCCGGACTACATATGCCCCATGAGAGAGACTGGGGTCAACTCAATGTACACTCAAAACTCATATTAGAGAAAGGCACAACGTGTGTTTGTATGCTTCTGAGGAAGTTGCTTATGTGGCTCTATGTAGTAATAACATTCTGCAGCATGTTGAAGGTAACTTTACCGTCTTGCTGGGCCTAAAGCCCAGACACTGTTCCCACACCAGCGAGCGCAGACGAAGCCCAGTGAGGGAAATTGGATTTACAGTCGTGACAGAGCAGAGCTTTGTCCATCCTGCTGCCGTAAATAGGCTAAGTGGCAGGAAGTGTCATTTTGTGTAATCCTCTCTCTCTCTCTCTCCTACAGGGGACAACTGTAGAGATATACTGCTGCTGACTGTCTGCGGAAACTATACCAGATCTCTTCCTGTTTATGGTTAGAGACAGTACTCAATCTGGGCTCTTACAAGTTCCCAAACACCAGATACTGTCAAATGCAGTAGCTATAAGGTGGTCCTTAATAAGCCACATTTTCATACATACAGTTAGTATATATATATATGAATATATATATATAGAGAGAGAGAGATGAGAGAGAGAGAGAGAGAGGAGAGAGAGAGAGAGAGAGAGAGAGAGAGAGAGAGAGAGAGACGAGAGAGAGAGAGAGAGAGAGAGAGGAGAGAGAGAGAGAGAGAGAGAGAGAGAGAGAAGAGAGAGAGAGAGAGAGAGAGAGAGAGAGAGAGAGAGAGAGAGAGAGAGAGAGAGAGAGAGAGAGAGAGAGAGGAGAGAGAGAGAGAGAGAGAGAGAGAGACGAGAGGAGAGAGAGAGAGAGAGAGAGAGAGAGGAGAGAGAGAGAGAGAGAGAGAGGAGAGAGAGAGAGAGAGAGAGAGAGAGAGAGAGAGAGAGAGAGAGAGAGAGAGAGAGAGAGAGAGAGAGAGAGAGAGAGAGAGAGAGAATTACACTTCCTGCCACTTAGCCTATTTACGGCAGCAGGATGGGCACAGCTCTGCCACGACTGTAAATCCCATTTTCCTCACTGGTCTTCGTCGGCGCTCGCTGGTGTTAATTGGTCTTTACTTTTGTTAAAAGTAGTGAACTACAGTATATAGGGAATAGAGTGCCATTTGGGATGAAGAAATGGTGGGCAATCACAAGCAGACCACCCTGCCATAGCACCACCACATCCCACTTCCAGTGCCTCAACATGCTGCACTCCACTAACTCTGCTTCTCTAACCATTTGAAAGCCAACATGCTGCACGAGTTTTGAAACAATATCAAAATATTGTGTGTGGCAGGGGAAATCATTTACCCAGACAGAAGTGCTAGACCTTGGCCCTGGTCTCTCTCTCTCGTTCTCTCTCTCTGTCCCTCCCTGTTTCTCTGTGTCTCTATCATTCTCTCTCTGTCCCTCCCTGTTTCTCTGTCTCTCTCTCTCTGCCCCCCTGCTATATTGGCATGACGTAACAATGTACACATTGCCAAAGCGTACTTTTTCTCTCTCTCTCTCTCTTTCAATCTCTCTCCCTCTAGTGTACTTCCTCTTTACCTCGCTCCTCCCTCCTTCTTCCCTTCATCCCTCCTGGAAAAAGTAATTCCCCACAGGGTCAGTGGTTTGAGAAGCCCATCTCCAGCACAAGACGCAGGGCTGTAAATCTGTACATTTCTCCACGACATGTACAGTATTGCTGTTTTTGTCATTCACGACATGTGTTGCTTGTACAATACTAACACCGTAGCTGTTCTCAATTAAGTTGTTTTGCCTCTTTTGACTGTTCTGTTTTCATATCTCCTGTAGGGCTGCATGGTAACCAAGGACACTGCATTTGACTAGAAATGACTGTTCTGMCATATTACCATTGCGTAATGCTGTACTGCTGCCTAACACCTAAGCTACTCTAGGCCTTAACAGAAAATACTACACGTGTGCTGGGTTTTCTTTTGTTCCTTACTCATGTACTGCGCTGTTTGAGTTGACTGGATCTGAGTTAGACGATACATCCAGTAAGTTTTCCATCTGGGTCAAAGAAACAGTTGCTGAATGACACACATGATGCTACAATATGGTTTGGTTTACATGTGTTCCAGCTGTTCCCTATATCCTAGTAGTGCTAAGATGCCATGGCCTGGTTTAGGCTACATGTGTTCTCTACTGTATGCTGAGTACGTTATGTCCTAGTAGTTAAAACACACCTGCTTTACGTGTGCTACTCTACACTGAGTACGCTGTCAAAAATCCCCTTATGATCCGGATCCTGGAGCGTTTAGTACCCTGATCCACGCTATAAAGCATGTGTGAAACGCAAACAAACCCTGGCTGAAATGAATCCTGGACCTGTGTGAATATCGGTACTAGGTATTGTGACACGGCAGCAGAAGTCGCATGGAACTTTTTGGCCCATTGTAAGCTCGCTAACGTCATGTAAAATGTGTGTCTGCTAATCCTACCATGAAACGGCTATTTTCAGGTCTTGTGAAAGCAAAACGTATTTGTAGAATTCTCACAAACGCTCCAGGAAACCGAACCAGGGTACCGAACTTCATGTAAAAAATGCTTTGCCCTTGTACTGAAGGTGAATGGCGGTCTGCAGTATAGTACCACTGGAATGCCTGGGAAAACTGTGGTCATTTTTTACAAGCCACTGTAGCAGAACATGTCCTTAACTGCTGCCTGGGCTGGCAATTTATGATCCTATTAAAAAGTTACAAAGACATGATTATCTGTGTTATGTTAGRAATGAGGCTCTTATTACACTGGGTTATTACACTAGGTGTGGTTTGACAGTTTTCTCCTTTTGTCTATAAGCCTGAGTCTAAATTCCCTGTTTGAAACAATCCATAGATTGTGACGCACTCTCAGGGTAGTCAGGTCTTGTGTTTTCAGGGATTCTCTCTCTCTCGCTCTCTCTACCCCCATCTCTCTCTACACTGAATTAAGTATACAAAATCATTGGCTGCTAATTAGTCTATATCTCTTTTAATCAGACACTATTCATTCTCTGTGTCATTATGTTTAACAGAATTGGGTGATGATGAATCTGTCAAGAGGTAGGTGGTGTAGACCAAGAGTTTTCAAACCTTTCCTCAGGGACCCCCAGCCGTTCCATGTATTTTAACCAGTCCTGAGCTAGGGAATATTTTACAATATACTGGTKTTGATGCATGGACCGGTTTTGGTTTTTACTTGACCTTCTATAACGGTATTTGAATGTTTGGTTTGTTAAATGTGGTACGCTGTGTGTAACGTCCATTTTATACACTGCTCAAAAAAATAAAGGGAACACTTAAACAACACAATGTAACTCCAAGTCAATCACACTTCTGTGAAATCAAACTGTCCACTTAGGAAGCAACACTGATTGACAATAAATGTCATATGCTGTTATGCAAATGGAATAGACAAAAGGTGGAAATTATAGGCAATTAGCAAGACACCCCCAAAAAAGGAGTGATTCTGCAGGTGGTGAACCAACAGAACTTTTCTCAGTTTCCTATGCTTCCTGGCTGATTGTTTTGGTCAGCTTTTGAATGCCTGGGGTGCTCCTCACTCTAAGTGGGTAGCATGCAGAGACGCGAGTCTACAACCACACAAGTGGCTCAGGTAGTGCAGCTCATCCAGGATGCACATCAAATGGCGAATCTGTGGCAAGAGTTGCTGTGTCTGTCAGAGCGTAGTGTCCACGAGCATGAGGCGCAACCAGGGAAGAAAGGCAAGTACAATACAGGAGACGTGGAGGAGGCCCGTAGGAGGCAACAACCCAGCAGCAAGGAACGGCACCATCCGCCTTTGGTGCAAGAGAGAGCCACTGCCAGAGGCCCTGTCAAAATGACCTCCAGCAGGCCACAGAATTGCATGTTTCAGCATATGGTCTCACAAGGGCTCTGAGGATCTCATCTCCGGTTACTAATGCAGTCCAGGTGGCAACCTCTGGGAGCACATGGAAGGGCTTGTGGCGGCCCCACAAAAGAAATGCCACCGCCAAACCATGACTCAACCACCGCCAAACCGGTCTGCTGGAGGATGGTGCAGGCAGCAGAACGTTCTCCACGGCGTCTCCAGACTCTGTCACGTCTGTCCATGTGCTCATGTGCTCAGTGTGAACCTGCTCTCTCATCTGTGAAGAGCACAGGGCGCCAAAGGCGAATTTTGCCAATAATTGCGTGTTCTCGGCCAAATGCCAAACGGTCCTGCACGGTGTTGGCTGTAATCACAACCCCCACCTGTGGACGCGGGCGCCCTCATACCACCCTGCATGGAGTCTGTTGCTGACACCGTTTGAGCAGACACATGCAGCATGTGGCTGGCTGCTGGAGGTCAAAATTTTCAGGAACTCTGTAGTGCTCCTCCTTCCCTTGCATCAAAGGGCGAGGTAGCGGTCCTGCTGCTGGGTTGTTTGCCTCCCTCCTACGGCCTCTCCACGTCTCCTGATGTACTGGCCTGTTCCTGGTAGCGCCTCTATGTCTGTACACTACGCTGACAGACACAGCAAACCTTCTTGCACACGTTCGCATTGATCGTGCCATCCTGGATGAGCTGACTACCTGAGCCACTTGTGTGGGTTGTAGACTCCGTCTCATGCTACCACTAGAGTTGAGAGCACCGCCAGCATGTCAATGACACCGAAACCATTTCAGACCAGGATAAGCAATAGAACTGAGGAAAGTGGTTCCCTGTGGTCACCGACTGCAGAATCACTCCTTTTTTGGGGGTGTCTTGCTAATTGCCTATAATTTCCACCTTTTGTCTATTCCATTTGCACAACAGCATGTGACATTTATTGTCAATCAGTGTTGCTTCCTAAGTGGACAGTTTGATTTCACAGAAGTGTGATTGACTTGGAGTTGCATTGTGTTGTTTAAGTGTTCCCTTTATTTTTTTGAGCAGTGTAGTTTACTTCGCTACTTGAGTCATCTGTCTCTCTCCATGCTGCTTACCACACAGACACATCCACGCCCCCAGTCACTCAAGGAGCGCATTTGTTCTTCCTCGACTACGAGACACTTGCGTTCAGTCTGCATGGTCAATGCAGCATAAGCAACAATGTTGATGACATTGACAACGATGCTGTTTTCACTTTGCTTCTTCATTTAAATCCACCAGCGTTCTATAATTTCACAATTGTTTTGTGTTTCTTACATCGGCAAACAGCTAGTTTGTATTTTCTTTGCAAGTTGTGCCTAAATCGTATTAGCCGCGAATGCTAATCGCTAGTTAGCTGGCTAGCTAGCTAATACATGTACTGAGTCAGAGCAAACATAATTAGCTATACAGTCTGATAATACCAGTGATGGTGTAGACCTAAATCAGCATGTTGTTTGTGCAACAGTATCTTATAAATCAAAGAGGAATAATAGAAGCATGAATATGTTGAACTTTCAATGTAGCTAAAGTTTAGAGGGTCCCCTAGGAAACACTTAGCAACACTCTGGTTCCTACCCTGTCACAACTCCTCCCTGGCATTTCCATTCATTGTCATGTCAAACAACACTGTATTCAAAGTGCCCCCTATTAAATTCTAACTATATACTTAGAATAATCATTATATTTCCATGATTCCAACAGTTCACCCATGTGCAAGTCAAATCGCAATTGCAACATTTGGTTGAAAATAAAGCCTAGATTGTATGCCCATATCGTGCAGCCCCACGTAGCAGTGTGGAAATTATCGCAAATGAGTGCAGGAAATGTAGAAATTGATGAAAATGCTGAATTTGGTTGGGGGGTTGAAGATTAATTGAACAGTATTAAACAATCAGAATGGAGAAAGACCCATTGAAATCACTTATAATGTACTGTACGTGTTGCCATTCTAGGGTCACGCACTACTCATAAAGCAAACATAGAACTTTTATTATAAAAAAACATTCAATACAGCCAAATACCTTCCAATTTTTTTTAAATACCGCGATGTGATCTTTTGGCCATATCGTTCAGCCCTATCCTAAACTAGTGCGCAGCGCGCCTGATTCAGTTTGTCGACTAATCATCAAGCCCTTGATTTGTGAATCAGGTGAGTTAGTTCAGGGCTACAACAAAATTCTGAAACGTCTGGGGGTCCCTGGAGAGAGGTTTGAAAACCGTTGGCGTGTAGGCGAAAGCCCTGAACTGTGTCTAGCAATTCGACCAAGGCCATAGGCCAACATCAGCCTAACGTAATAGGTTTGGATCTGTTTAACCAGCCTGTTTAAAATACTCTCAGATGCTTTGAATAATAATATCATAATAATAAGTCATCTGAAATAATGTCTACATACTTGTTCCTATAGTTACTTAGGAACTACTTATAAAACAGTCATTTGATCGCTTAAATTAGTTGTCTTTGACTTCCTGTGTGTGGTAGCAGTGAAAGATAGTTGAGGCAGAGACAGACCAGACAGACTATGCTCAGCCCTGCATGATGCTGATGACGGTGTGTCTCTACGTTTACAGAAGACATGTCAGGGCACACACAGATCACACTGTTTCAGCTCCCTTCATTTGCTTGCACGCTAGCACGCACAAAACACACACACACACACACACTCTCTCTTTCTCTCTCTCTCACACACACCGCCACATGTCTCACGCTTTATTAAATGTGCTGGATACTTTTAATTACTTCACTGATCAGAATCGATCACATGCTAATGATAGTACAGAGGAGATTTAAAAAAAAGCAGACTGAACATTATTAAGAGCATTGGGCCAGTAACCGGAAGGTTGCTGGTTCGAATCCCCAAGCCGGCAAGGTGGCAAAATCTGCCGTTCTTCCCTTGAGCAAGGTAGTTAACCCCCAAACAACAACTGCTCCCCGGGTGCTGAAGATGTGGATTAGGACAGCCCTCCGCACSTCTCTGATTCAGAGGGGTTTTGGGTTAAATGCGGAAGACACATTTCAGTTGAACGCATTCAGTTGTGCAGCTGACTAGGTATCCTCTTTCCTCTTAAGAAGATTCCTTATCAGTGAAGACTTAAGCCAAAGCTTCTATTTAGGTACTGTAGTCAGGTCGTACCAATGTCATTATTACCATTCCATGTTACAGATGGCCATTTGAATCTCTTCCCTCATGGCTCTAGGGGTCAATTGATACTGATTCATGAACTCCAGTTGTACCTTGAGTTCTTTAGTCTTTGTCTGCGTCCAAATGCCACCCTTTATAGTGTACTCCTTTTGACCAGGGTACATATGGCTCTGGTCAGAAGTAGGGCAGTGTAGGCTTGCACTGGCGTCTCACACTCTCATATGCAGATTTATTCTGTCTGTTACTGTAATGATATTGCTGTGTCACTCCCATACAATGAGCTCAGTCCTCGCTCTCATGTAGGATATTCTCACATGTGATAGTGTCTGAAATCCCACCTTTCAGAGTTAACACTCCATTGAGTTTCACACAATAGCTTTCTGGGTAATTAAATTGGACTTTGACGAGGCTGTGCTGCAGAAAAATCTAGGTTTTAATCAGCCTCACTGTTCACAGAACAGGTCTGATGGTATCAACTCTGACTCAAATCTAGCTGCGGCTTTAAATGGTGTGAAATGGCTGTTCAACATCACTTTTAGCTGGAAGATTAAAATGTCTGTGCATGCTCTCCTGTGTTACATTCCTTACTGCTGCTTTGTACATGGTTGTTAGTTACCACTAACCCTTTGTGCTGGTGGAGGGCCCTGTAGGGTGACCATAGTAACATGCAAGTGATTATGTGTGTATTCCCAGTTACCATCACACAGCATTCAACAGACACATGTCATACACACACCGTGATTAACGTTGCTATGACGTTGAGAGAGATAGAGGTAAAGACAGACCTTGCATTGTATTACAGGATCCTAGCAGCATTTAACTGTTTATGTAGTAGCAGTGACCCTGTGAGTCATTGTACTAAAACATCTGAAACATAGGAGTCTGTTTGCGGTGGTTGTGGCATACAGTACCGGGTCAAATACAAGTCACAAATACTTTCAATTATATACCTCAGATTTTGCAAAAGTGTTTGAGGTGTTTGACCCAAGTCTGTTTGGACTTCATCTCGGTTAACCTAGAGCCAAAATCTTGCGTAGAGAGATTAGTTTGGCCTATAGAAAAAAACGTGAGTTGACTCCGGTCAGGCTGGTAATAATGTTGTGTCGTTTTACTGCTGCTGCTGTGTCCTCTGTAATAAGGCTTGGGGGGATTCCAAATGGCACCCTATTCTCTTCATAGTGCACTACTTTTGATTCGAGCCCTATGGGCCCTGGTCAATAGTAGTGCACTGTAAAGGGAAAAGGTTGCCATATGAGACGGAGCCTTGGTGTTGTCTTAGAGGGGGGTTGCTGTGGGTTTGTTCAGACTACCTAAAGCCAGCTTTCGTGTGGGAGTCAAAGAGATCAACCAGGAGAGCTCCAATGTGGGCCAACACGGTCACACATTTTTCTATTGTGTGGAACAACACAGTCACACATGTTTCCACTGTGACTGTCATTAAGCTGCATGAGGAAGGACTGTACTGCACACACTCAAACCACACAGTGTGTCCTCCAGAGACAAAGATAAGCATAGTGGCGGAAATGAGCTGAGCAAAAAATCCTGCTCAAAATAAGACGTTTAGCCTAGTCACTGAGAGGTTAAGACTACACAACACCTACAGTATGTGGAGCTAGGCTAACTGGGCTGTGGCTGTAGATATGGGGAGCTAGGCTAACTGGGCTGTGGCTGTAGATATGGGGAGCTAGGCTAACTGGGCTGTGGCTTAGTTGCTAATGTCTCAGTCCCTTCTAACCAGTTTAGTAGAAAGCCACCTTGATAAGTTAATCCTGTGTGGAGGGATCCTGTGTGGATGGAGGGATGGGTTAGGGAGGGAGGGATGGATAGATACGTGCGTCTTGGTTCTCCTGTGTGCTCCTGCCGGCTGACCTGCTTTCCTGCCTGCCTAATCTCTCTCTCTCTGCTGCCTGCTCAGTCCTCCCATCTGGATGGAGCAGGTGTGGTGTGTGTTTGTGTGGCACAAGTGTCTCTCTCTCTTCTCTTCTTCTCTTCTCTCTCTCTCTTTTCTCGTATCTCTCTCCACTGACCCTCCACACAGAGCAAGGGTCATGGAGGCCAGAGGCTTTATTGGTTCAGTGATACACACAAATCCTCAGCATATCTTCAAGTTTTTTGGCTTGAGATGGAGAGGGAGCGCGAGAGGGGGAGAGAAGGGAGGGAGGAGACAGACAGAGGGAGAGAGAGGTCACCTTCCTGTCTCATAGTGTCAGGGTCATTGTGTAAGACTGCCCCACTAGGTCAGTAGTTGACGCCAGTTATATGTGAGCTGACTGGGAGAAAACAAGACTAATGTCTACTGGGGGAACCCCTGTTCAATACACAGCATAGCAGATCACAAAATCAATGTAATGTCTGCCCTGGTCTGTCCAGCAGAGTAGACAGCCTTCAGAAAACCTCATAGCAGCACAGATATAGATAGTACAGTGGATGTGTGTCATCTATTTCACTAAAGAGTTCATATTAATAGTTGTAAAGTTGGCAACTTGGCCTCATGCAGACCTCTGAATCTAATGTGTAATGAAATCCAGAGATCCATGAATCCACACCTTGCCTTTTTGGTTAACAAGAGTGTGTATACTACTAGCAGTGTCTCTGTGAGCCCTGTGCAGTACAGTGCAGTATACAGCACTTAGCAGTGTCTCTGTTGGCCCTATGCATACAGTGCAGTATAGCCTAGCAGTGTCTCTGTGAGCCCTGTGCAGTACAGTGCAGTATAGCCTAGCAGTGTCTCTGTGAGCCCTGTGCAGTACAGTTCAGTATAGCCTAGCAGTGTCTCTGTGAGCCCTGTGTTACTGAGTGTTACTGATAAGCTCAGGCTTGCAGGACTAATGAGCAGCGGTATGGACACCATGGATACGGTTGCCGTGCAGGGTGGAACTCACCGGGACGGTTTACTGTGAATGTGGGTCATTAGCAGCCGGGAGCAGAGCGCTAAAAACACACTCCTTATTGTGACAGCACAGTTTGCCCACGTGCCACTCACCACGCAGCCCTCTGCTTGTCGGAGTGGGCACTCCAARCACAGTTCTTTAGTTGCAGTGCCGGCCTGCCAGGACCGTGGCTTTGTTTTCTACCTTCGCTTTCTTTCGTTGCTTCGACTATTTTTCATCTCCTTTGTTTTTTCTGTGTGCTGACCATCTGCTGGTTGAGGTGGGATGGTAGACAGACAGATGATGATTAACAGAGAGAAAAAAGCCTGCTGATGATAGATAGGCTAGGTGCCTATACAAACACTCCGGGGCCTAGGCCTGAGCCTGCCTGTCCTGAACACAACATTCCTCTTCATAGCCCTCTGCTATCTGCTCCGAGGGGCTTGCTCGTCTGTGTCTGTCTGTGTCTCTGTCTGTCTCTGTCTCTGTCTCTGTCTCTGTCTCTGTCTCTGTCTGTCTGTCTGTCTGTCTGTCTGTCTGTCTGTCTGTCTGTCTGTCTGTCTGTCTGTCCGTCCGTGAGTTATTTAGATGTGAACAGACAGAGAGGAAGGACTCCCCATCTCCTCAACCTTCCAGTATCATCATCACCTTCACTTGTCAACTCGTCAGGAAGTAGCCTACTTCTACTTTCCTCCAGTGACTGAAAGCTGGTTTATTTATACGCAACTCTTCCGCACTCTCCCCACTTTCCCTTCTTCTTTCTCCTTTTCTTTTTTGACCCTCCTCCTGGTCCCCTTGTTTGATGGTGCCAGGACCCCTCTTTCTTCCTCTCTCTCCCTCAATCTGCCTCTCTTTCTCTCTGGCTCAGGGTTTCACTCAATAGGATGACCCTTAATCGTCCCATTGATCTCCCTCCCCGTCTCCCCCCTCCTCCCTGTGTGGGTCTGTGTGTGACAGCCACAGTGGAGACCCAGACATAAGCTTAGCCCGGTCCAACAACAGAATRCTGGGGGTCAAGACCAGGTCAGGTCCAGACTCATAGAAACTTTATCCTAAGTGCTGTACAAAATGAGAATGTTTGAGGCTGTAGTTTCAGATCCTTAACCCCACCCCCCATGTATTAATAAGGGTAATAGGGATAATATGGTCATGTTTGTATCCTCCCAGTCCCTCACTCCCTCATGCAGGCCCTCTGTGGCCTACACTGCTCTACTGTCAATGACAGTCAACAGGGCATGTGAGCTGATGAGAGAGAACAGTGGGCGGTTTAGCTTCTATCATCTCTCTTTCTATTTTCTCTTCTTGTCATGATACTCTGTCTGTTCTGTCGGTCTGCTCCCTAGAGCTGATTGTTTCTGTCTTTCCAGATCCAAACGCAGCCAGGCCCCCCAGACACAATCAATTTCCTCCCTCCTTTTAGCAAAAACAGAGGAAATTACAGGCTTTTTTTCTCTTTCTCCTCCCTCCCTCCCTAATACCATCTCTCCCTCCCATACTATATTTCTGTAAATAGAGAGCCCGTCTCATGTGCCGTCAGTGTTGTCCTTGTTCTCTGATTTTAATTATAGTCCCTGACACGTCAGACTGTGACACATGGGGAGAGTGAGGCTGTCTGGCAGATGGGTGGCTGGTGATAGTGTCTCTCTAATATTACCCTCCCCTCTTTCCTCATCTCTCCTCTCTTATCATCTCTCTGCTCTGCTCTCCTCCTCTCTCCTCGTCTCCTCCTCTCTCCTCGTCTCCTCACCCCTCCTCTCTCCTCTCTCCTCCTCAGAGAGCTCGCCCAAAGAGTGTCATCACTTCACCTTTCTAATAAAAATGCCCTAAAATAGGGTTGTGTCACAAACAGAAGATTATAAACTGGGTGGTTCGAGCCCTGAATGCTGATTGGCTGACAGCCGTRGTATATCAGACCGTATAACACGGGTATGACAAAACATTTATTTTTACTGCTCTAATTACGTTGGTAACCAGTTTATAATAGCAATAAGGCACCTCAGGGGTTTGTGGTATATGGCCAATACACCACGGCTAAGGGCTATATCCAGGCACTCTGCGTTGTGTAGTGGATAAGAACAGCCCTTAGCCATGGTATATGGCCATATACCACACCCCCTCGGGCCTTATTGCTTAATTAGACAATGGTTCGCTGGACTCTTTATCGATATCACGTCTTTCTCTGTAACTAGAGTAGTTAAAACTTTGTGTGCGGTGACAGCCCAGTGCCATGCCTAACTTCCTGACTGTGATGTAGCAGTCAGGCCCGCTGGCAGGGTTAACCTGGCCCCTCTACACTGACTATACAAAACATTAACAATACCTGCTCTTTCCGTGTCATAGACTGACCAGGTGAATCCAGGTGAAAGTTATGATCCCTTATTGATGTCACTTAAATCCACTTTAATCAGTGTAGATGAAGGGGGGGAGACAGGCTAAGAAGGATTTTAAAGCCATGAGACAATTGTGACATGGATTGTGTATGTGTGACATTCAGAGGGTGGATGGGTAAGAAAAAAGATTGAAGTGCCTTTGAAAGGGATATGATGGTAGGTGCCAGGCACACTGGTTTGTGTCAAGAACTGCAACGCTGATGGGTTTTTCACACTCAACAGTTACCCGTGTGTATCAAGAATGATCCACCATGCAAAGGACATCCAGCCAATTTGAAACAACTGTGGGATGCAATGGAGTCAACAAACGCTGGACGATATGGCCAAAATATCAAATCACGGGTATAAAAAAAAGTACAGTCATTTGATGGTATTTGATGTTTTTGAATAATAAAATCTCTAAACTTGCTCTATGAGTAGTGTGGCCCTAGAGTAGCAACACATTCATTCTAAGTGAATTTAATGAGTCTTTCTCCATTCTGATTGTTTAACACTGTTCAATTCAACTTCAACTGATAATCATTTTCAGCATTTTCATCAACTAAACATTAGGAAGGTGTTCCTAATGTTTAGTATACTCAGTGTATAATCTCTTTTTGTCTCTCTCTCTCTCTACTCATTCTCTTTCTATCTATTTCTCTCTATTTTGCTTTCTATTTCACTCTCTCTCTCTCTCTGTCTAAGTCTATACTCATACTTTTAGCAGTAATCATACAACATTCATGTCTGTCTGTGTAATAATGTCCCAACCAGTCAGCCGGTCTACCCAGCCAGAGGAACTTTATGTACCACAGAGCTTATCAGGCTAAAGCTACGGTGACGTTATCATCACCAGCAGCACCATGGAGGTCCCAGGGACCAGGAACGCTAGCTCTGCTCAGCCCAGATCCCCCGCTCCATCGCCAGGCAGAGATGCTTCTGCCCCCTGCTCTCTCCTGGGGCTCCAGCCCTCAGAATCAATCATTGATGTGGCAGAGAGAGTGCAGGACAGGGGACTGGGGAGTGGAGAACAGCTCCTTGCCCAGASCCTTGCTTGATGGCAGACTCCAGGCTGCATGGCAGCACTGGTTTGTAGAAGGCTTTTTAGGCTGCCGATGATAAATATGGAAAAGTCCACATTTTAGGCTGCTGTCACTATGTATTTGCTATAATCTGATGGTTAAATGGCTGACTATGTTGCGTCATCTTTGTTGTCATAGTCAGGTTGGTTGTCTCTGCTTGTCTGTCCTGTCCAGCGTGTTAGGGTCCTGGTGACATACAAGTCAAATCGAATCAAAGTTTATTTGTCACACTTCGTAAACAACAGGTGTAGACTAACAATGAAATGCTTACTTATGGTTCCTTTTCCAACAATGCAGAGTTAAAGAGAAAAAAAGATCAAAAAAATAATTGAAATAGTGACAATAGCGCTGTACGGCTGTGAGAGGGGAAGGAAGTTCTCAGGCCAAGCCCCACGCACCATCCCATTTAGAGCTAGCCTGCCGATCCATAAAATGATAATGTAGGTTGTAATAATAATGTAATACATACATGGGATTTAATAAGATTGAGGCTGGGGGCTAGATGGGATAGATGCTGACGCAGGCCTTTGGTTTGGCTTATAGGAGATCCTGAGATAAGGAAGGGGTTCATAATTTGAACAGAGCATGATGTACCTAATGCTATTTGTTGCTGCTGTACCAAATATTTGAATATTTGAATATCGGAATGGACATTAGTATTTGTTTACTTGGGAGAGTATTCACTTAACGGCTTTGTCGAAAATTAAATACAATGATCTATGTGACATTGCTGCATAGCCTACAAGCATAGACCATCTCCTCCTCTCATCTCCTCCTCCCATCTCCTCTCATCTCCTCCTCTACTCCCCATATCCTCCTCTCATCTCCTCCTCTACTCCCCATATCCTCATCTCATCTCCTCCTCTACTCCCCATATCCTCATCTCATCTCCTCCTCTACTTCATAATCCTCCTCTCATCTCCTCCTCTACTTCCCTCTCTCTACTCCCATCTCCTCCTCTCATTCCCTCTACCCCTCCATCTCCTCCTCTACTCCCCATCTCCTCATCTCATCTCTCCTCTACTCCCCATCTCCTCATCTCCCCCTCTACTTCCCATATCCTCTACTCCTCCTCTACTTCCCATCTCCTCTACTCCCCATCTCCTCCTCTCATCTCCTCCTCTACTCCTCATCTCCTCCTCTACTCCCCATCTCCTCCTCTCATCTCCCCCTACTTCCCATATCCTCTCTCATCATCTCCTCTACTCCCATCTCCTCCTCTCATCTCCTCCTCTACTCCTCATCTCCTCCTCTACTTCCAATATCCTCTACTCCCCATCTCCTCCTCTATCTCCTCCTCTACTCCTCCTCCTCTACTCCTCTCTCCTCCTTCATCTCTCCTCTACTCCCCATCTCCTCTCTCATCTACTCCTCATTCCTCCTTTCATCTCCCTCCTCTACTCTCCATCTCCTCCTTTCATCTCCTCCTCTACTCCTCATCTCCTCCTTTCATCTCCTCCTCTACTCCCCATCTCCTCCTCTCATCTCCTCCTCTACTTCCCATCTCCTCTTTTCTCCTCCCCATCTCCTCTACTCCTCTCCTCCTCTACTCCCCATCTCCTCCTCTCATCTCCTCCTCTACTTCCCATCTCCTCCTCTCATCTACTCCTCTACTTCCCATCTCCTCCTCTACTCCCCATCTCCTCCTCTCATCTCTCCTCTGCTCCCCATCTCTCCTCTCATCTCCTCCTCTGCTCCCCATCTCCTCCTCTGCTCCCATCTCCTCCTCTCATTCCTCCTCTGCTCCCCATCTCCTCCTCTCATCTCCTCCTCTGCTCCCCATCTCCTCCTCTCATCTCCTCCTCTGCTCCCATCTCCCTCTTATCTCCTCCTCTCTCCCATCTCCTCTCATCTCCTCCTCTGCTCCCCATCTCCTCCTCTCATCTCCTCCCTGCTCCCCATCTACTCCTCTACTGCCCTCTCCTCTACTCCCATCTCCTCTCACTCCTCCTCTACTCCCATCTCCTCCTCTCATCTCCTCCTCTAACTCCCATCTCTCCTCTACTCCTCCTCTATCTCCTCCTCTCATCTCCTCCTCTACTCCCCATCTCTCCTCTCATCTCCTCCTCTAATCCCCATCTCCTCCTCCCATCTCCTCCTCTAATCCCCATCTCCTCCTCTTACTTCCCATCTCCTCCTCTCATCTCCTCCTCTACTTCCCATCTCCTCCTCTCATCTCCTCCTCTACCCCCCATCTCCTCCTCTCCTTATCTGGCTGTTGCTAATGGTGCTTGCCTCTCCACTGAGCAAATGGAAGCTGGCCTCTCTCCTCTTCCCATGGGACTGACTGACTGTGAGAACATTGGCTTGGGGATGTTTTTTACTTTCCACTTTTTGTTTTCTGTTCTTGTTTCCTTTACTGTATTTTACCAAATATGATATTGAGATCAATGTTTTAGTAACCTCGACTAAGAATGTGTATAAAGAAGGGACAGGGGGGTTTTCCTTATACCAGTCCGTATGGGCTGACAGCTGACGTGTGAACGTCATCACCTTAAGGCATGCATAACAACTCTGTCTTTTATAGCTGTCTTTTTATTTTATACTTTATGATCATGCGATTATCTTGACTATGTAAAGTGACTTTGGTGTCTTGAAAACCACTGATTGTCAAACTGTCACCTCATTGTTATTGCTCTGATGACTTCACTAACTCTAGTCTGTTTATCAAGATAAGTTTCCAACTTCAGCTCTCCCCACATTCCTCCATAGCATTCCTTCATTAAAATGTCTCTCTCTCACATTCACTTATCACTTATAATTTTTTAATTCCAGTCAATTAAACAACAACCGTGATCAGAGAATGTATGTTTTTTATATGCACATGACGCAAATCGAAATACCCAGAGAAAAGATGTAGACTAGCTCAAAGCTATGTTATGTTGTGCAACTTCTTCTGCAGGAGAGGGAGATTCTACCACCAGTCTTGCTCTCACTTTTCTCTCTCTCTCCCTCTCTCTCTCTCTCTCTCCCGCTCCTCTCATCTCCTCTTCTCTCTCTTCTCTCTCTCTCTCACTTTCTCTTTCTCTCTCTCTCTCACTCACACTCTCTCTCTACACTCTCTCTCCCTCCACACTCACAATAGACCAGATGTTGAAGACAAGATGAACATAATTACCAGTACAATTGAGCTCATTATTCCCTTCCCAGACAGCAGCTTTCTGACAGTTTACAGTTACTGCGTGGTTAGCTGGCTTGAGGCCTATACAGTTCATGCATTGGATTATCTTTCAGATCTGTACATCTAAAATGTACCCCTGCAGAGTTGAGTTAGGCTTGACGTAGGTTTTGCCTGTAGGATGTACTGGGTCTTTGTGTGTTGGTGTAAGACGTTTGAGTTTTCTGTTCTCTGGCATTTTGGTCCTGGATCTAGCCTGGCTGCTCTGTGTTGATGGGTCATTGGTTAATATGCAGCTGTCCCCCTCCTGTGGCCATGGTTTACAGTAAACCCAGAAACACAGAGGACACACACACAAGACACCCACCGCTGGCATACACACACACACACAGACACACCAAGACACAACACAGAACACCCCGCAGGCACGCACAACAAAGGACAGTCATAAGATAGGAGTGTTGTTACCTTTAAACACCCAAGCAAGGCCCGTGTTGGGTTGGTATTACGCTGCATGTGGTCAACAGATAGATAGCTTTCTCATGTGAGGCTGGAGATGTCAGGTGAACAGTCATAACAGACAGACTAAACACGTAGTAGGAGATGTCCTGCGTCCCCTTTTAGATGATCTGTATGGACTCAGTACATCCAGAGTCCAGACTGGCTGGAACCAATCCCTACAGCTGGCTAGAACTAGGCTGGACCTGCCCCCCTAGTCCCTACAGCTGTCCAGACAGGCCGTGCTACAGTCCCACTGTTGTCACATTCTGCCCTATAGGCCTATATTGGCAGACATACCATGCTAGCAACACTCCCTACTCGTGTGCCTATAGTGAGCACTGGGCAAGACACAGAGACGGTCACAGCTGCCCTTCTCCCCGTCATATCTGCTGTCCCTGCTGTGCAGAGCCAGAGCAGCAGGGTGTCAGCATTGGTGTCTAAATGGAGGGAGGGAAGAGGAGGTGAGCGAAGAGAGTGGTTTAACCCCCCAGTTAGTCAGAGGAGGATGCATCCCATTTGAATGGGTCTGTTGAAGCTTATGCTGAGGGAGTGTGTGTAGGTCAGATTTGAATTTCTCACCTCTTATCTCTTCTAGTCTTCTGGAAGTGGACACTCCTCTCTCCAATACCCTCCCAACAGAAAGGGATTAGCATTATACAGCCAATGTCTACACCACAGCACACACACACACACACACACACACACACACACAACACACTGGTGTCTGTTTGTACCACACACACCAGGATGACGCATATATTCTGAGGAGGCATTTTCAGGAAATATCCTGAAAATACCCGGACACACACACACACACACACCACATTGGTTCGGAAGTGGATTGCGCCCGTGAAGCCATTGAAAAGGCGTGTACATGTGATGTGAGAGACTTGTAAAAGAGAAGTGTGGGGACACGCTTTCTCCGAAGGAAAGGGGGGTAATGTAGCAAGTTTAACCCAACACCTAGCAACCTCTCAAGAGGTTCGGCCCTCTTGGTCTAATGGTTAAGGTGTTGGCTTTAACATTCGCTAAACCGGGTCCGTGTCCCAGAATGGGCTACCCCCGAAATGTTCTACAGTATTGTCAATCAGAGATCTGCAGAGTTGAGTTGGGGCTAAGATTGATTGTTGCCTGTAGGAGTGCAGGTATACAGGGGTGTGTGTTGTGACTGAGTATTTCCAGATTCATTTCCTGGAAAGTGCATCCTCATAATACATCAGTCATCCTGGTGTGTGTCCATAGCTGGGGTTCCATCCATTGGAGACTATTTAAATTATCTGCATAAAAAACAAAATGTGTAGTTCCCACCACTTTTTTGTGACGAAAAGGCTGCGTGATGACGAAGTGCACTCAAAAATGACTTCTGCAGTTAAGTTCCCATGTACCATTAAAAGACATAAGTTACATGGTTTCAATCACAATTTCAACTACAGATGGTTTTGTCACACAAACATGCACAATCTAGTTTTGCTTCAGGCTCTCTCTCTAGACAAGACTTAGCTGATAAAGTGGACAGGGGGTTATATGATTAGATATGGATAAGTATTTAATAATTGGCAGCCAAGCACTGATCATTATGGCAACAGCTATTCAAATAATAGCCTACCCTCCATATTTAGCCTATTGAAATGTGCATGAATCACCGTGCACTTAACCACCATGTGAAGTTCATCATACTATTTCATCTGCTTATAAACTTGAAAATGCTTTAACGTTGTGACGGTGGGCGCATATCATGCCACGATTCTGAGTTTATTTTTGATATGACTTAATTATCAATGTTTGCACATAAAGGCATAACTCATTTTTCGCATAATTCATTTTAACCGACACAAGATCCCACTTGTGAACAAACAAATGGTCTGTCGAATGTCATCAAATTGTACCGACATGACCTGTCATTTTTATGACGTCAGGTAATTCTTCTCCATGAAATGGTTGATAGGAAACCTGGTTAATGTGCCTGTGGGTCTATTGCATGCACACATCAGGATGACTCATATATTATATGGATGTTTTTACCGGAAATAATCTGGGAAATACACAACACCAGTACCACACACACACACCAACACAACACACACAACATACCAGTGGTAATCACTATATGTGAGCTTCACGGATTAATTGGGTATGAAGCAGAGGGACCAAGGGCCTTGAGGGTGGACCTGTGGCCACTGGCCTGAATATCTTTTACCAGGAGGCTTGAGACCAGGGTGACGAGACTCCGATCAGTCCGGACCACACACATACCACATACTGTACCACACACACACACACACACACACACACACACATCACACATACCACACACATCACACATACACACACACCTACATACATACAACACAACTTGATAACATCCACACTACCACACAACCATACATACTGGTACACACAGCACACACACACATACAATACTGTACAACACACAACCATACACACATACTGGTACACACACACACACTACACACACTGACACACAGCAACGACCAACTACACATCATACTGACACACCACCAACCACACACACATACTTACACACCACAGACTAACAAACACACAACTACAGCACAACACACACATACACACCAACACAAACAAACACAAGAACAACACTAACACACACACACACATACTACACAACACACACACACCATCTGTACAAACACACAATGTTTTTGTTTTGTTTGTTTGTTTCTTCAGGGTGTAAATCAGGGGACACCAGAGTGTTTTCTTGTAGTCTTAAACAATTCTACTTTACAACAAAAGTACATTCACACATACACCATCACTCATCACATATACATACATTCACACATACAACTCCTCACTCAACGTCACATCAATACATTTCACACATACACACACTCACTCACTCACATACATATCTTCACACACATACACACACTCACTCACTCACATATCATCACATTCAGCACATATACACACACTCCTCACATTGCCAGCAGCATACACCTGCATAACCACTTGCTGGTGCTTCTTCTGAAGCTAAGCAGGGTTGGTCCGGTCAGTCCCTGGATGGGAGACCAGGTGCTGCTGGAAGTGGTGTTTGGAGGCCAGTAGGAGGCACTCTTTCCTCTGGTCTACAAAGATCCCAAGCCCAGGGGCAGTGATTGGGGACAAACTGCCTCTTTGTGTAGGGGTGCCGTCTTTTTTTTCTTTTCCGGATGGACGTTAAACGGGTGTCTGACTCTCTGAGGTCTATAGATACCCATGGACTTATCGTAAGAGTAGGGGTGTTTAACGCCGTCCCAGGTGTCCTGGGCTAAATTCCCAATCTGGCCCTCAACCATCACTGGTCACCATAATAATCCCCAGTTTACATTGGCTCATTCATCCCCGCCTTTGTCTCTCCCGTGACTATTTCCCAGGGTCGTTGCTTCTGCAAATGAGAAACGTGGTTCTCAGCTCAACTTAACCCTGGTAAATAAGGTAAAATAACCATAAATAAAATAAACATCGATACATACATTCACACATAACCAATATCACTCACATACATCCACACAGTTAACTTCTCACATCAACATACATACACACACTCCAATACATACATCATACATACAATACATACACATGCACTCCACATACCATTACATACATTACATACACTGTCACATCTCACACACTCACCTACCTACAGTACATTCCATACATAATACACACACTCACATCATAACATACATACATACATCACCACATACACATACAATAGCACACACTCACCATACATACATACATACACACACTCACATACTACACACATACTCCAATACCATACATACATACATACACACACTCACATTACATACATACATACATAATAATACACACATCACATACATACATACATACACAACACTCGAATACATAAACACACACTCACATAACATACATACATACATACAATACACACACTCACATAATACATACATACACACACTTTCACATACAACCACACCAGCTCACATACACACATACATAAACAATACATCAACACCCACTCACATCCATAATACATACACAAACACCACATACATACACTATAACACCTCACTCCATAATACGATAATAAATACATACACACACTCAATACATACACATACCCACTTCACATACATCAACTCAACAACACTCACTCACATACAATACAACATAAACAACTCACTCACATACATACATATTCATACACTCATTTCACATACAATACATCACACATACACACACCAACTCATGCACTATTCAATACCATTCAAAACATCCACACTCAACCTCCTACATCTATTCCACACATACAAAGACACACTGCATCAGCATACATACATACTACACACAA
>NC_036845.1:5705091-5718813 GCF_002910315.2 Salvelinus sp. IW2-2015
AATCCTAGTGCCCTACAGCTGGTAGACAGGCTGGACCTGACCCTAGTCCTACAAGCTGGCTAGACAGGTGGACCCTGACACCTAGTCCCTACAGCTGGCTAGACAGGCTAGGACCTGACCCTAGTCCTACAGTGGCCATACAGGCAGGACCTGACCCTAGTCCCTACAGTGGCTAGACAGGCTGGAAACCTGACCCCTAGTCCTACCAGCCTGGCCCTAGACAGGCTGACCTGACCCCTAGTCCCTAACAGCTGGCAGACACGCTGGACCTGACCCTATCCCTACAGCTGGCCAAGACAGCTGGACCGTGACCCCTATCCTACACAGCTGGCAGAAAGCTGACCCTTTGACTCCATAGTCCCTATACAACTTGGCATCTAGACAGGCTGGACCATGACCCTTGTCCCCTACATGCTGGCCTAGACAGGACTGGAACCTGACCCTAGTCCCTACAGCTGGCTAACAGGCTGGACCTGACCCTAGCCTACAGGCTGGCCATACAGGCTGGACCTGCACCTAGTCCCTACAGCTGGCTAGATCAGGCTGGACCTGACCCTAAGTACCTACAGTGGCCAGATCAGGCTGGACCATGACCCTAGTCCCTACATGCTGGCCAGTACAGGCTGGACCTGACCCTTAGTCCCCCTAACAGCTGGCTAGACAGAGCTGGACTGACCCCTAGTCCTACAGCTGGCTAGACAGGCTGACCTGACCTAGTCCCCTACAACTGGCCAGACCAGGCTTCGGCCTGACACCCTATTGTCCTACAGCTGGCTAGACAGAGCTGGACATGCACCCTAGTCCCTACAGCTGCTAACAAGGCTGGACCTGAACCCCTAGTCCCTAAGCTGGCTAGAACAGGCTGGACTGCCCCTAGTCCCTAAGCTGGCTAAGACAAGGCTGGACACTTGACCCTAGTCCCTACAGCTGCCGACAGGCCGTGCTACAGTCCCCTGCCACTGCTCCATTCTGCCCTATAGGCTAGTTTGGACAGACATACCATGCTAGCAACACTGGCTATGCCCTATAGTGAGCACGGGCAAGACACAGAGACGGTCACACAGCTGCCCTTCTCCCCGTCAATAGTCTGCCCCGTCTCTGTGCCAGAGCCAGAGCAGCAGGTGTCAGCATTGGTGTCTAAATGGAGGGAGGGAAGGAGCGTGAAGCGAAGGAGAGTGGTTTAACCCCTCAGTTAGTCAGAGGAGGATCTTCCCAATTGAATGGGTCTGTTGAGGCTTATGCTGAGGGAGTTGTGTGGTAGGTCAGTTTGACTTTCTCACCTCTCTTATCTCTTCTATCCTCTGGAAGTGGGACACTCCTCTCCTCCTCTCAATATCCTCCCAACAGAAAGGGATTAGCATTTAGTACAGCCAATTCTACACCACAACACACCACACCACAGCACACACACACACACACACACACACACACACACACACACACACACACACACACACACACACACACACACACACACACAAACACACACACACACACCACACCACCACTGGTGTCTGTTTGTACACACACACACCAGGATGAGTCACTATATTATGAAGAGGCATTTTTCAGGAAATTATTCTGAAAATACCTGGACGCACACACACACACACACACACACACACACACACATTGGTGTCGGAAGTGGGATTGCGCCCGTGAAGCCATTGAAAAGGCGTGTACATGTGATGTGAGAGACTTGGTATAGAGAAGTGTTGGACGCGCTCTCCCGAAGGAAAGGGGGTAATGTAGCAACCTTAACCCAACACCTAGCAACCTCATCAAGAGGTTTGGACCTCTTGGTCTAATGGTTAAGGTGTTGGCTTTACATTCGCTAAACCTGGGTCCGAGTCCCAGATGGGGCTACCCCCCGAATTTTCGACAATATTGTCTTCAGATCTGTAGAGGAAACTGTACCCCCTGCAGAGTTGAGTTGGGCTATAGATTGATTGTTGCCTGTAGGAGTGCAGGGTCTATAGGGGTGTGTGTTGTGACTGAGTATTTCCAGATTCATTTCCTGGAAAGTGCATCCTCATAATTCATCAGTCATCCTGGTGTGTGTCCATAGCTGGGGTTCCATCCAATTGGAGACAGATTTTCGTGCGAATATTCTAAAATCTGCATAAAAACAAAATGTGCATTTTCCAACCAGAGGTGTTTCCACGAATCTGACTTTTTGTGGACAAAAGGCTGCGTGATGACGAAGTGCACTCAAAAATGACTTCTGCACTTAAGTTCCCATGTACCAGTTAAAAGACATAAGTTACATGGGTTTCAATCACAATTTCAACTCTACAGATGGTTTTGTCACACAAACATGCACAATCTAGTTTTGCTTCAGGCTCTCTCTCTAGACAAGACTTGGCTGATAAAGTGGACAGGGGGGTTATATGATTAGATATGGATAAGAACGAGATCATTTTATTTAATAATTGGCAGCCAAGCACTGATCAGTATGGCAACAGYATTCAAATAATAGCCTACCCTCCATATTTAGCCTATTGGAAATGTGCATGATCACCGTGCACTTAACCACCATGTGAAGTTCATTATAACTTATGTCATCTGCTTATAAACTTGAAATGCTTTTTCACGTTGTGACGGTGGGCGCATATCATGCCACGATTCTGAGTTTATTTTGATATGACGGTTATTATATCAGTGTTTGTGCATAAAGGCGTCTCCAATGCCATTTCTCGCCTCATTCATTTTACCGACACAAGATCCCACCTTGTGGAACAAACAAATGGTCTGTCGAAATGGAAATACACACACACACACACACACACACACACACACACACACANTCTTGGTCCTGGATCTAGCCCTGGCCTGCTCTGTGTTGATGTGGTCATTGGTTAATATGCAGCTGCTCCCCTCCTGTGGCCATGGTTTACAGTAAATAACCCAGAAACACAGAGGACACACACACAGACACCCACGCTGGCATACACACACACACACACACAGACACACACAGACACACACAGACACCCACGCAGGCACGCACACAAAGGACAGTCATTAGATAGGAGTGTGTTACCTTTAACACCAAGCAAGCAGCCGTGTTGGGTTGGTATTACGCTGCATGTGGTCAGACAGATAGATAGCTTCTCATGTGAAGGCTGGAGATGTCAGGTGAACAGTCATACAGACAGACTAAACACGTAGTAGGAGATTGTCTGCGTCCCCTTTAGATGATCTGTATGGACTCAGTACATCCAGAGTCCAGACTGGCTGGAACCCTAATCCCTACAGCTGGCTAGACAGGCTGGACCTGACCCCTAGTCCCTACAGCTGTCCAGACAGGCCGTGCTACAGTCCCACTGTGCCACATTCTGCCCTATAGGCCTAGTTGGCAGACATACCATGCTAGCAACACCTCCCTACTCTGTGTGCCCTATAGTGAGCACTGGGCAGACACAGAGACGGTCACAGCTGCCCTTCTCCCCGTCATAGTCTGCCTGGTCTGCTGTGCCAGAGCCAGAGCAGCAGGGTGTCAGCTTGGTGTCTAAATGGAGGGAGGGAAGAGGAGGTGAGCGAAGGAGAGGTGGTTTTAACCCCCCCAGTTAGTCAGAGGAGGATTGCATTCCCAATTTGAATGGGTCTGTTGAAGCTTATGCTGAGGGAGTTGTGTAGTAGTTCAGATTTGAATTTCTCACCTCTTATCTCTTCTAGTCCCTGCTGGAAGTGGGACACTCCTCCTCTCCAATACCCTCCCCACAGAAAGGGATTAGCATTTAGTACAGCCAATGTCTACACACACACACACACACACACACACACACACACACACACACACACAAACACTGGTGTCTGTTTGTACGCACACACACCAGGATGAGTCATATATTCTGAGGAGGCATTTTCCAGGAAATGATTCTGAAAATACCCGGACACACACACACACACACACACACATTGGTATCGGAAGTGGGATTGCGCCCGTGAAGCCATTGAAAAGGCGTGTACATGTGATGTGAGAGACTTGATAAAGAGAAGTGTGGGGACACGCTTTCCCGAAGGAAAGGGGGTAATGTAGCAAGTTTAACCCAACACCTAGCAACCTCGTCAAGAGGTTCGGACCTCTTGGTCTAATGGTTAAGGTGTTGGCTTTACATTCGCTAAACCCGGGTCCGTGTCCCAGACAGGGCTACCCCCCGAAATGTTCTACAGTATTGTCATCAGATCTGCAGAGTTGAGTTGGGCTAGAGATTGATTGTTGCCTGTAGGAGTGCAGGATATACAGGGGTGTGTGTTGTGACTGAGTATTTCCAGATTCATTTCCTGGAAAGTGCATCCTCATAATACATCAGTCATCCTGGTGTGTGTCCATAGCTGGGGTTCCATCCAATTGGAGACTATTCTAAAATCTGCATAAAAACAATATGTGTAGGTTCCCACCACTTTTTGTGGACAAAAGGCTGCGTGATGACGAAGTGCACTCAAAAATGACTTCTGCAGTTAAGTTCCCATGTACCAATTAAAAGACATAAGTTACATAGGTTTCAATCACAATTTCAACTACAGATGGTTTTGTCACACAAACATGCACAATCTAGTTTTGCTTCAGGCTCTCTCTCTAGACAAGACTTGACTGATAAAGTGGACAGGGGGTTATATGATTAGATATGGATAAGTATTTAATAATTGGCAGCCAAGCACTGATCATTATGGCAACAGCATTCAAATAATAGCCTACCCTCCATATTTAGCCTATTGGAAATGTGCATGATCACCGTGCACTTAACCACCATGTGAAGTTCATCATAACTGATTTCATCTGCTTATGAACTTGAAATGCTTTTTAACGTTGTGACGGTGGGCGCATATCATGCCACGATTCTGAGTTTATTTTGATATGATTATTATATCAATGTTTGCACATAAAGGCATAAACGCCATTTCTCGCATAATTCATTTTACCGACACAAGATCCCACCTTGTGGAACAAACAAATGGTCTGTCCGAATGTATCAAATTGTACCGACATGACTGTCATTTTTATGCGTCAGGTAATTCTTCTCCATGAAATGGTTAGATGGAAACCTGGTTAATGTGCCTGTGGGTCTATTTGCATGCACACATCAGGATGACTCATATATTATATGGATGTATTTTACCGGAAATAATCTGGAAATACACACACACACACACACACACACACACACACACACACTGTGTATACTATAGTGAGCTGCAGGATATAATGGGTATGATAAGCAGAGGGGACAGGGCCTTGAGGTGAGAACCTGTTGGCCACTGGCTGAATAATCTCTTTATCCCAGGAGCCTTGTAGACCAGGGTGACAGACTCGATCAGTCCGGACACACACACATACACACATACTGTACACACACACCCACACACACACACACAACACACACATACCACACACATCACACATACACACATACACACATACTGTACACACAACATAACACCACATACTGTACACACACACACACACCATACACATACTGTACACACAAGCACACACATACACACATACTGTACACACACACACACACATACACACATACTGTACACACACACACACACATACACACACACACAACAACACACTACTAACACATACTACACACACACAACACACGACCACACACACACAAACACACAGACAACAAACACACAGACACACAAAACACACATACTACACACACACACATACCTACACACACACACACACCATACTGTACAAACACACAATGTTTTGTGTTTGTTTGTTTGTTTACTTCAGGGTGCTAAATCAGGGACACACAGAGTGTTTCTTGGTAGTCCTTAAACATTCTACTTTGAAACAAAAGTAACACCTCACACACATGGTTATGGGTTAAAAAATAAGACATCTGTACCATGTACTTGTGAGTTTGCATCCCAATATTACACTTTATATACATCACAGAAGACTGAAATAGAACATCTTTGACATAGAAACACCGGATTTCCGTCTGGTTTTTAGAATTATCTTTATTAATGATGAAATGATAAACTATTAATAACATTCCCACCCATGAGGCCAATGAAGCTTTTGGTCATTGACAGCAGGAAAGAGCTGTTATCAGTTTGGGACTGGCTGGACTCAAGGGATGACGGTGAGCAGGTGTTAATATTGATGCAATAATGTCACACACACACTCACATACATACAATACACACTCACACATACATACACACCACACATACACCACTACATACATACATACATCACTCACATACATACATACATACATACATACATACATACATACACATACATACTACATACATACACATAACATACATACATACATACATACATAACAACACAACACACACATCACTACATACAACACACACTCACACATACATACACACACCACATATCACACATCACACTCACACATACACACACTCACTCTACACTCACATCACTCACTCACATACATACATACATACACTCACTCATCATACATACATCACACATACAGCTCACTCACATACTAATACATCACACAACACACACTCACTCACTCAGCATACATACATACACATACACACACTCACTCACTCCACAACATAGAATACATTCACAACATACACACACCACTCACTCACATTAATACATACACATACACACACTCACTCACATACATACATTCACACAACAACACACTCAACATACATACACACATACAACACACTCAACTCACATCACATACAACATAACACACACACAATACACATACACACACACACACACTCACACACTCACATACATACACTACATACATACATACATACTACATACACACATACATCAACCATACACTACATACATACTACACAACACATACAACATACATACATACATACACATACTAACTCACTCTTACACACATATACTCACTAACTCAGCCAGCTGCTATTCCAGTCAATGATAGATACCTCCTATACGATCCCTATCAGTCCTACACTAACCACACGTTATCATACACATCATCGATACAACATTAACCCTGTCTGTCAGTCTGTTTGGCTGTCTAGTTGTGTTAACTGTTTAGTGCAGGGCTACCAAACACGATCATTAATAATCTCATTTAAAGGGCGTCTCTCATCTGCTGCATCATAGTGATAATGTAAGACAAGCTTGTAAATCAGTGTTAAATATCACTCATTTAATTATCTTTGTTGTTAATTATCACAGGGAGATTATTGAGTGTGACTCATAGAATGTAATTGCAGGAGAATGTAATAGGGAGAATTCAGTTTGTAATGTCAGAGAGAATGTTGTGGTGGCTGGGCAGAGGGGTTCGGGTGTGTGATGCTGTGTTATGGTAACAGTATAGGTACTTAATGATTTCCCTGTACAGAATTAGATTTCTGATATTTACCACTTTGTCTTCCTTTCCTCCTCCCTTCTCCCTCCATGCAGGCTTCATGTGCCCTGTCTGCTCCAAGTTTGTCTCCACGGATGAGATCGATCTACACATCGTCATRTGCTTGACCAAACCCAGAGTGACGTATAACGGTAAGACTGCTTACCCTACCCCCAGACTGTTCTCCTTTSCTGAACTGGTGCTTGTGAAGGGGAAGGGTTTAGTGTGTGTGGCCAGACAAGATGTTGCTGTGGCTGTCTGTGAGTTAATTGACAAGCAAATGTATTGCAACATGGTTGCTGTCAGACAGTGTCTGAATGAGCTGCCTGATGTTTGGCAGTTGGAACGACTCCCCTCCTCCTCCCCTCCTCCTCCCCCTCAATACTAATGTGACTGGCGTCACGGCAGGTGTWAGCTCTGTGTCTGTGTAATCATAATGCAAGACAAAGTGTTTTATGGCAGATCTGTTACAGAGGGACGGTCACTGTCGCTGGACTTCCTGATCTGTCCAATACTGTCTGCCTAAATTGATCAAAATAACTCTTTCCTCTCTCTGCAGTTCAATTCAAACACAAACTCTCTCTCTCTCTCTTTCACTTTAATTTGCCTCCCATTGTGTTGGTGCTTTAATGCCTTAATCAGCCTTTGCACGTTTCCAGTCATTGCCAGTCTATATAAACATACAGTGGAATTACTATGGGGCCAACGCATCATAACAGGCTGGGTAGGGGCTCAGTGGAAGAACAAGTCATATTACTATGGTTATGAGTGATCTACTCCATAAATAATTGTAATCTAAGGTTCCTAATCAATTGCATCTCCCCCTGGTTTCTTATTCTCTTTCTGACGACTGGCCCAATTGATTTATGGGCCATATCTTCATAAACAAAYTGAGCAGGTCGCAAGTCTTAAGTGGACAGTGTTTATGTGAATGACAGTGAAAACATGTAATGTATTTGATACTGTAATCTCTGCAGGGGAGATATAAACTAGGATACAGCAGTGAGAGGGGAAAGTTGGAGCCCCCTAGCTTACTTTTAGCCCTGTTTACATTCCTGGTTGAGAAGAAGCAGAGTTCAACACACACACACAAACACACACTCAGAGCTCAGCCCTCCATATTATATTAAGAAAGGCCCAGTGGCATTTGTTTTATTAAGAACTATCTTATCAGTCTTAAAGGGCTGGCTAATTTCCTCTTGTTTCCTCAAGCTCACTGTGTGTTTCTGGAGCACAGAGTAGCACAGACCACACAAACATACACACACACACTCACACACACTCAGTAATTTCTGCCTCACACACTTGTATCTCCCTGCCTCTCTTTTCCTCTCCAACTCTACGTGGAAATACTTCCTACGATGGTCCCAGGCTCTGGAAGTCATTGCCTAACGCCCTAATGAGGAGTTTGTAGTGGCCCCTTCTAAGCGCTAAGTCAGCATGTAGGATTCAGTTAGTCAGAAAACAAATGACTGCATGTTGTYTGCATCCCAAATGGCACCTCATTCACTATATAGTGCACTACTTTTGACTAGAGCCCTATCTGCCCTGGGCAAAAGTAGTGCACTATATAGGGAATAGAGGGCCATTTGGGATTAAGTTTACTGATAGGATTAATAATAATCACACAAATGTATTGTAAGCTCTTGTATACTCCATGACTTCCTCAACATCAACAACATAGCCCAGTGTGCATTCAACACTGAGACATAGCGACTTCTGATGCAATAATATGTGCCTGTTTCTCTTCTCTGAGCAGTCCTCTCACATGCCTCTGGCAGCTCATATGGCCAATATTMGTTTTTTCAGCAGAGGTCAAATTCTGGACACTTCTATAACTGTTATATTATTGGATCATGGAGCTTCAGTCCACAGTGACTTGCTGTTAAAGCCTAGTCAAACAGGCATTCATCTTGGCTCAGTAGTGGGTAAGGGTGGCAGCAGCAGTTTCTCTGTGTCTGCTTGTTTTTAGTGTGACTGTGATGTAACAGCATTGGGCTGATGATGGCTGAAGGTCAGTAGACCTGGTTTCTTATACATCAACAAGACTGCGGGAAAGTCATCCATCATCAAACACAGCGGGGGGGTGAATTAAGGGGTGGTAGCCCGTTTTGTGTGTGTGCTTCACTCCTGATATTGTGGTTGTGTTTATGTGCTGTCTGTGACACAATCTCTCCCCTGCCTGCCTACATCACAAGAGACCAAGTATGAGTCAAGCCCCAGACAGATGTATCAGTCATGCTGTTTTAAGATAATCCCCAGGTTTTAAACAGCCCAACAGCGTTTTTAAAAAACCTGCTAGTCATCGGAGATGTATCACATTCTCCAGTAATGGAAGCCATTTTACTGGGTTAATAGACCTTAGAGAAGACTGGCTGGGGTATGAGTCGTGAGTCATGACTTTCACTCTCTTTACTCCCCCCTCCCATCCTTCTCTGAATAGGTTGCTCCCCCTGTCCTGGCACCCCTGTAGACAGCCTCTTTTCAGCCAGTCATTCTCTTCCTGAGCACTGTGTCCTATGCTGTCCTCCAGGCTTTCTGCACTCTCCACTCCCCTCTAGCTAATCTCTGTTTCAGGAGAGAGAGGGATAGAGGGGGAGTGGGGGAGAGAGAAAATGAAAATTGAGAGAGACAGAGACAGAAGGAGGGTGAGAGAGATATACACTTTACTCTAGTCTTAGTAAAGAGTGTGTATGTTTATGTGTCTAGAGAGAGAGAGAGAGAGAGAGAGAGAGAGAGAGAGAGAGAGAGAGAGAGAGAGAGAGAGAGAGCTCATCAGTCATGTGGGGAGGAGTGTAATGGAGGTGGACAGGAGAGATTATCACTGAGCCCTCCCCTCCCTCTTCTCCTCTCCTCCCTACTCTCCTCTCTCAGCACCACTGACAGCCAGCTCTGTGGTTCTACCTTTTCTATTCCTCTGCAGTATGGGACAGGAGAGAGAAAGAGAGGGAGAGAGAGGAGGCTTCTTTTTCACACCTGGCTCTACTCCCCAAGCGAATCCCATTACCTCTCTCGCTCTCTCGCTCTCCCTCCCTCTCTCTCTCTCTCTCGCTCTCTCTCCTTCTCTCTGTCTCTCTCTCTTACCCTTAGGTTCATACATACACAATGTGATGCTGTTCATACTGTATGCCCCCCACTGTTCCTCAGACAGAGGAGGAACTAGCTGCATTCTGTTTGCACACACACACACACGCACACGCACACACACACACACACGCACACGCACACGCACACGCACACGCACACATACACACACACACTTAGTGGGAGAGACGTGCTAGGGGAGGGGTATGCTCAGAGCTGCAGGGCTGCAGCAGGACATCCTAAGGACCACTCTACATCCCTGTCACATGACACCATCTCACTAGGAAATACCTACCTACACTGTCCTGTTCCTGAGACACTTTGATTGGACCAGGAAACAGGAAGTAGCAGTAGGACTGAGCAACCAATGAAAGTGAGGGAGGGGACTCTCCCTCCACAGTCCAGGTACTCAAACTGGACACTCTAGATATTGCATCTACTGTCCAGCCCCCTTACTGTCTGTGTGTTACTGTATCATAGTCCTGTGTTGTGTGACACTGTACCAACGACTCAGGGAGAAGACAGCACAAAACACACTCACATATAGACACACAGTACAGTAGCCTGTCAGATGTATTGCTACAGAGGGGTGTTGGTGTTGAACTCTGAGAACGCTGCAGTACTGCTGTTAGTGCTGGAGACTGCTGTTGTGACTGTCTGTCTGTCTGAGGAGAATGTCTGGGCTTTTATGAGGGGGGCAGGGGGACATGTTGTGTGTGTGTCTACCTAAGAGGGAAAGGCAGGTGTAGCCTAGCTAGTATAATACATCCCCTGCATCCTTTCTCTATCCAGCTCATACACAACAGAGAGCAATAAACCATGGCTAAAGATACATTTAGACAAGACCACAGGATCAATGTTGAGCCTCCTCTCATTCTAAACAGTGAACACAACACACCACTGAGTCCTGAGTCTGATCCAACAGCACAGATCCTGGGCAACTCTAAAGCCACAAGGACTCCTTTTAGACCTGGAAGGCCAYGCATACACACACACCGAAGTCCTCTCTGTGTGGCACGGGCTGGGCAGGAAGCCCCTATAGGCTAATTAAAGTARGGRCAGGGAGATAAAGCCAWGATGATGAGTCAGTGTGGACAGGTAACGATTAGTCCCTGCTTTTCAGGCTCTCCTGTGGTGTTTTTGCTGAAAAGGAAGTTGGCAGTAAGTTGGAATGTGGAGAGAGTCCCAGCAGAGAACCCTGCTCTGACACTGAGCCAAGAGGACCAGCTTCAACATGCAGGGCAGCGGGCAGGCAGGCATACCCAGAGAGGGAAAAGAGAGGAGAGAGGAGAGAGAGAGAAAGAGAGGGGGGTGGAGAGAGAGAGAAACAGAGAAAGAGCCAGACTGCCCATTTAATCAACCAGACCAAAACCAGCTGCACTCTCCCCTCCACAGCCTTGTCAAAGCCTGCAAACAGCCCTAGTCACAGCCTGCAAAGAACCACAGGGCTGGAGTGTGGAGGATGGAGACAGCCCTCTCTTGGCGGTGGTCAGAGAGTCTGTTGGTCTGACAGATAGAGATAGATAGGCCACATTTTCTACGGATTGTTCCATGTTAGAATAGGGTTTCACTGTTTGATTTATGGTMATATTGTACCATGATTGACACCTCCCACCACTCCTGTTTCTCTCTGTTATTCTTGGCTGGGACATGGTGGAAAAACGAAGTTACAAAAGGGCGTGAGAACCTGTGTTTTGATCTTTGCTGATGTGTGTGCATTTCCATGACTATAGAAATCACCTGCTGAGAAGGCGTCTAACAGTTCTGTGCTCACTAGTTTCCCTGTCCTAGCACTGTCTCCCYCTACAGTACACTACTACAGTACACTTACACACTATTCCCTAATATACTAATACTAGATAGGATTCGTTATCTATCCTAATACAGTCACGTTGGTATAAATCATGTGTTTTTGAGAGAAGTAGAATACATTCTGGACACTATTGATGATGGTATTTATCTTGGTGGTGTTCATCTGTCGGCTACATTAGAGTGCATTCAGGTTAATAATACACTGTATTAATATTCCTTCTCTTGGTCAGCGCTCATGATTTAAATTAGGCCTAGTCCCAAATGGGCCCTGGTCAAAAGTAAGGGGATAGGCTGCCATTTGGGGCAGACACTTAGTGTCACGTTTCCTTCCTCCAGTTTCTAGCTGGAGAGACAGTTTTTCCTGTGATTGTTTTGCTAATCATCCGTTCTGTGTCTGTCTGGTATACAGATGACCCATGACACGCGCTAACGTCACCGACCCCATTACCACAGTAATATGGTCCTCCATCACGACACAGGCCTCTGACCTGTCGTTAGACTCAAAGATGGTGAATCAGCTGCGCATGTTAACGAGAGGGTGTGGTGTTGTGGTGTGTGTGTGTGGGTGTGGTGGTGTGTGTGTGTGTGTGTGTGTGTGTGTGTGTGTGTGTGTGTGTGTGTGTGTGTGTGTGGTGTGTGTGTGTGTGTGTGTGTGTGTGTGTGTGGTGTGTGTGTGTGTGCGCTGCTTGCGTGTCTAATGAAGTGATTGAAATAGATGGCCAGTGGACTGTGTGAGGGAGATGCTAACGATGTCTTTAGAGGCCTGTGTAGTCTAATGTTGATCAACATTTTCCTGAGTCCCTAACTGTCCTGTCTGTGTGTCCTGAGACTATGACTAGCTGAGCTCAGTCCAGACAACACACACTAACAGAGTTAGAAGCTGTAATCTTTACTTTTAGCACACACTCAACATGCATGCACACAGCGAACACACATGTGTGTACACACTCTTTCTATCTATCTCTCTCTCTCTCTCTCTCCTCTCTCTCTCTCTCTCTCTCTCTCTCTCTCTCTCTCCACTCTCTCTCTCTCTCTCTCTCCTCCTCCTCCCCACACACACACACCCCTTACAACCAAAAACACTCACTCATATAAATACACACACACACTACATCCTGAAGGTGTTTAATCAGCATGTTCATGTGCTTCTGAGCTGTTTGCTTTGTGCACCTCAAGGACAGTCTCTAAAAGCCCCCTCGCTTCCTCCTCCCTCCCCCATCCTCCTCCTCCCCACCTCTCCCCCCATCCTCCTCTCCCCACATCTCCCTCTCCCCACATCCTCCTCTCCCCACCTCTCCCTCCCCCATCCCCATCCTCCTCCTCCCCATCCTCCTCCTCTCCCACCTCCTCCCTCCCCATCTCCCCACCTCCTCCTCCTCCCACCTCCTCCCTCCCCATCATCCTCCTGCCCACCTCGTCCTCCCTCCCACCTCCTCCCTCCCCCAGT
>NC_036845.1:5718838-5731265 GCF_002910315.2 Salvelinus sp. IW2-2015
CATGAGTCTTATTTTATTGCTCTTTTGATATTTATGTACCGCATACTGTAGTTATTGATGCATAGCCTGTGGAGCAGGTACTTATTTTATTCTATGGACAGTGGCATATTTGTATTAGTTCTCCACTTCGCTTGCTTTCCTGGTTTGCGTGTCTTTGCTTTTTGTAAGGGACACTGTTGGTTGTTCAGGTTTTCTATGCTCTAGATGAAACAAAGGCGAGATGTGGTGGCCACGATTCATTTGTCGTTGGGAGTTACAACTGTAGGTGCCCTTGAGGTGAGAAATGTGACGTGATTATTACTAAACTAGGACGCTGCAGAGAGCCCACTAGGTGGGTGAAATTTCAGGACCCAACCAAGTTCAATGGTGGGCTTCACGCAATCGACACCAACCCACTTCAATTAGCACAGCATAGCAAGTAAGAACCATCCGTGGGGAATGTCGCACTTATGAATGGAGTCCTGTTTGTCGTTGTGCATTTTTTATTTTATGTTTGTTCTTAGGGCGGATCATGAGGACAAGCACTGTGACAATGTGAATGCTTATCTATCAGACTTTTATCTTAACGGATTGCAGAAGAATGAAAGGTAGTTTCCGTCAAGTAGTTCATGGTTCATTCGTTCAGCTTCGGGGGCACGCCGCATTCGCTTGAAAAGGATTCTCAGACTGTCCTTATTTTTTTCCCTACTCAGATTTCATCTGACATGTTGAAATTGTAAGTGTATTGGATGCAGAATTAGAGTAGGGAGTAGAGAGGTTGCAATTAAATGCAGGGAGATCGGTCCTTTCGCGACCAAAGCGGACTTCTTTAAGTTAGCCAAGTGATTATTCACAGATCAAGACATGGCTGATCGGGTTGAGGAAGGAATGGCTGGAACGGGCCTGTTGGATTGGCGGATAGTGTAGAGTGTTAGGGAACAACTAAGGTTAGAAAGAGCGGCAGGCATCTTTGTAAGATAAGAATTTAGTCTCTCAGTTTCTAGAGAAAGGATAAATAAAATCACAAACTCATGTTTTGAGATGGCCATTGTCGCAGATTTCTATGTTATCTCTTGATAACGAGTCTACTCAATTACTGACACAGATTCTCAAGCACGAGTTGAATCATATTATGTTTACACGGGTTCTTTCACTAAACTGATGTTCCTTATGTCAACTTGGTGTGGGGGGGATAAGACCCAGACTCGTGATACAGACGAAACTTGAGGCATAAGTTAGCTCGCTTTGGGGATTGATCACGATGCTCATTTCAGATGCACATTTACGCATGCCCTCACTTATAAATCAGATTAGATATGTAGGCAAAATTGTAGTATAGGCTCAAGCTGGCTAATCTCCTGCCCTGTATAGACGTCACACAATCAATCCCAGTTAGAGGCAGACCATTTGTGGGGTGCATTAAAGCCATATCTGGCACACAATATTGATAAACAGCGCTTTATGGCGAAATTGCATATTGTGTAAACAACACAGGAGACTCGTTCATACTGTTGTGCTAACTAAGATAAAAATCCTAATTCAATAGTTGTGAATTCTATATTGCGAATGGCTGAATGAGAGTTTGTATGTGGGGTTTATTATATTGCGCGTTTTGGGTGAGTGACAGGAGCAATGTGTTGGAGAGCCGAGAGAGGCCTGGGGGCGTCCGTTGGCGGCTGGTCAGGAGAGTTGTTGGTCTGTTACATGATAGATGAGATGATATGGTGTCCTTACATTTTATTGTATGAGGGATTTTCATGTTTAGATCTATAGGGCTTTCACTGTTTCTTGATTGTTATTTCCTTGGTTTCGTAACAGTGATAGACTTTTGCACTGGCCCCTTTGTGTCTTACACCGATCCTTCCTCTGCTGGTGTTTTCTCTTTCCGTGTTATTTTGGCTGCCGCGCATGTGGTGGAGAAAACCGGAAGTTGCTACAGGCGATGGCGTGAGAACCTGTGCTTTTGATCTTTGCTGATGTGTGTGCATTTCCATGACTATTAGAAATCACCTTGCTGAGAAGGCGTCTAACAGTTCTGTGTCTCACTAGTTTCCGCTGTTCCTAGGCACTGTCTCCCCCTACATAACTACTACAGTAAACTTACACTTACTCTATTCCCTTAAGTATACTAATACTAGATAGGTTCGTTATCTCTATCTCTAATACAGTACGTTGGTATAATCATGTGTTTTTTGAGAGAAGTAGAATACATTCTGGACACTATTGATGATGGTATTTATCTTGGTGGTGTTCATCTGTCGCGTACATTAGAGTGCATTCAGGTTAATAATACACTGTATTAATTTCCTTCTCTTGGTCCAGCGCTCATGATTTAAATTAGGCCTAGTCCAAATGGGCCTGGTCAAAAGTAAGGGAAGGCTGCCATTTGGGGCAGACACTTAGTGTCACGTTTCCTTCCTCCAGTTTCTAGCTGGAGAGACAGTTTTTCCTGTGATTGTTTTGCTAATCATCCGTTCTGTGTCTGTCTGGTATACAGATGACCCATGACACGAGCTTACTCACCGACCCCATTACCACAGTAATATGGTCCTCCATCACGACACAGGCCCTGACTCGTTAGACTCAAAGATGGTGAATCAGCTGCGCATGTTAACGAGGGTGTGTGTGTGTGTGTGTGTGTGTGTGTGTGTGTGGTGTGTGTGTGTGTGTGTGTGTGTGTGTGTGTGTGTGTGTGTGTGTGTGTGTGTGTGTGTGTGTGGTGTGTGTGTGTGTGTGTGTGTGTGTGTGGTGTGCGTGCTTGCGTGTCTAATGAAGTGATTGAAATGAGTGGCCAGTGGACTGTGTTGAGGGAGATGCTAACGATGTCTTTATGAGGCCTGTGTAGTCTAATGTTGATCAAACATTTTCTCTGAGTCCCTAACTGTCCTGTCTGTGTGTCCTGAGACTATGACTATAGCTGAGCTCAGTCCAGACAACACACACACTAACAGAGTTTTAGAAGCTGTAATCTTTTACTTTTAGCACACACTCACACATGCATGCACACACGCGAACACACATGTGTGTAACACTCTTTCTATCTATCTCTCTTCTCTCTCTCTTCTCTCTCTCTCTCTCTCTCTCTCTCTCTCTCTCTCTCCTCTCTCTCTCTCTCTCTCTCTCTCTCTCTCTCTTCTACACACACACCCCTTACACCAAAACACTCATCATAAATACACAACACCACTACATCCTGAAGGTGTTTAATCAGCAGTGTTCATGTGCTTCTGAGCTGTTTGCTTTGTGCACCTCAAGGACAGTCTAAAAGCCCCCTCGCTCTCCCTCCCTCGCCCCATTCCTCCTCCTCTCCCACCTCCTCCCTCCCCCCATCTCCTCCTCCTCCACATCCTCTCCTCCCCACATCCTCCTCCTCCCACCTCCCCTCTCCCCATCCCATCCTCCTCCTCCATCCTCCTCCTCCCACCTCCTCCTCCCCATCCCTCCCCACCTCCTCCTCCTCCCCCACCTCCTCCCTCCCATCATCCTCCTGCCCACCTCGTCCTCCTCGTCCCACCGTCTCCTTTTCTCCTCCTCTTCCCCATCTATCCTCCTCCCACCACCTCTCCTCCCCAGCCTCCTCCCCCATCATCCTCCTTCCCACCTCGTCCTCGTCTCTCCCACGCCTTCTCCTTCCCCATCATTCCTCCTCTCCCACCTCCTCCTCCCATCCTCTCCTCCCCCCTCCCCTTCCCCATCATCCCCCTCCCTCCCCACTCTACCTCGTCCTCCTCCTCCCCATCCCTCATACCATCCCCATAGCCATCAGTACTATTGGAATTTACAACACATGACACTGCCACAGATGTCTCCTCTTTGTTTAAGCAAACAAGTATAGCCTGTAAAACTAGAATGGCCTAGAATTGTGTGTGTGCGTGTGTGTGTGTGGTGTGGGTGGTGTGTGTGTGGTGTGTTTGTGTGTGTGTGTGTGTGTGTGTGGTGTGTGTGTTGTGTGTGTGGTGTGTGTGTGTGTGTGTGTGTGTGTGTGTGTGTGTGGTGTTGTGTGTTGTGTGTGTGTGTGTGTGTGTGTGTTGTGTAATGAAGTGATTGAATGAGTGGCCAGTGGACTGTGTGAGGAGATGCTAACAGATGTCTTATGAGCCTGTGTAGTCTAATGTTGATCGACTTTTCTCTGAGTCCCTAACTGTCCCTGTCTGTGTGTCCTGAGACTATGACTAGCTGAGCTCAGTCCAGACAACCGAGTTAGAGTGAATCTTTTACTTTTGACAACAACACACACACACACACACACACACACACACCCACTCTCACCCCCCTCTCTCTCTGCTCTCTCTCTCTGCTCTCTCTCTCTCTCTCTCTCTCTCTCTCTCTCTTCTCTCTTCTCTCTCTCTCTTCGTCCCCTCTTCTCTCCTCTCTTCTCTCTCCCTCTCTCTCTCTCTCTCTCTCCTCTCTCTCTTCTCTCTCTCGTCTCTCTTCTCTCTCTTCTCTCTCTTTCGTCGTCCTCTCTCTCTCTCTCTCATCACACACACAGAATTTCAACACATGACTGGCCACAAATGTCTGGAGGGGTGATGCATGTTTTGTCTAGTCCAGGTATCCTAAACTGCCATCCCACACACAGCCCACAAACAGGCATAATACATTATGCGAGTGTTAAGTAAAAACAGCATGCCATACACACAGGCTTTTCTAAGGGCACAGACAGCCGTCTCATACAGATACATCATCCAGTGAAGAAACCCTGGCGTGTCATTTAAAGGGAAATAGGAGAGGAGCCCCATTTCACATGTGTTCAATGATTAGCTCTGCATGAAAAGCATTCACCCTCCCCATACAGACCCCACCCCCCCATACAGACCCACCGGAAGTCTGTCAGTACTTATTCCTCTAGCGGTAACTCATTTTACTACCCGCACGAGCGCTTTCAACTTCAGAACCAGGGATAGAAGTTAGGAATATTAGGGTTTATGTTTTTTTGGCAACCTAAAATCAATCTCCATTCATTGCATGTGGTGTGTGTCTTTGTATACGCTGAACAAAATATAAAACGCAACACGTAAAGTGTTGTCCCCTTCATGGTTTATAGCTGAAAAAAAATGGCAGCAAAAGCTTATTTCAAAAAATGTTGGTGCACAAAATGTTTTAACATCGCTGTTAGTGAGCATTTCGTCATTTGCAAAGATAATCCACCCCACCTGACATTTTGTGGCTAATCAAGAATCTGATAAAAATACCTTGTTGCTGGGGACATATAATAGGGATCCACTTCGTAACTAAATGTGCAGTTTTGTCAATGATTCAACAACGAGTAAGTGCTCACGAGCCACTCAGCTGAATGTTTCAAGTTTTGAGGGAAGCGGTACAGAGATTGGTCTATGTGCTCGACTACACAAGGGCGGGATGTTCCACCCAGAGCTCGTTGCCATAACGAAATTGGAATGTTAATTCTGCTACCATAAGCCTCCTCCAACGTCATTCGTCATTTTAGAGAATTTGGCAGCACGTCCAACAACCGCACAACCACAGACCACGTGTAACCACGCCAGCCCAGGACCTCCACATCCGGCTTCTTCACCTGTGGGATCGTCTGAGACCAGCCACCCGGACAGCTGATGACACTGAGGAGTATTTCTGTCTGTAATAAAGCCCTTTTGTGGGGGGAAACTCATTCTGATTGGCTGTGCCTGGCTCCCCTATGGCTGCGTCCCTGCCCAGTGTGAAATCCATAGATGAGGGCCTAATGAATTTATTTAAATTGACTGATTTCCTTATATGAATTGTAACTCAGTAAAATCATTGAAATTGTTGCATGTTGCGTTTATATTTTTGTTCAGTATAAATGGGGGGCTGTGCTGTGGGCTGTAGTCTGGGCAGCGGAGCGAGAGAGAGAGAGAGAGAGAGAGAGAGAGAGAGAGAGAGAGCGAGAGAAGCACTCTATGTTATCATAAAAGGGAGAAGGACAGATAGAGGAGGAAACAGGTGGATGAAAAAGGGCTTCCCCTGCACACTCCTCCCTCCCACCTTCTACTGAGGTTTTCCTTTATTGAGGGAACCAGACGAGGAAGGGAGCAGAGGAAGTCTGGACCTGGGTTGGGTCGGAGTGGAAAGTGTCAGAGGTCATGTTGAGAGATTGTCTGATACCCTGCTGGTGCTTTGGTCTGATCACTCCCTGATCCTGCACTGGCTAGTCTGTTTCAAATCAAATCAAATGTTATTTGTCACATGCTTCGTAAACAACAGGTGTAGACTAACAGTGAAATGCTTAGTTACGGGCCCTTTCCTTCAATGCAGAGAGAAAAGAAGAAATAATAGAAAAATAATAACTTGGCTGTATACACGGGGTACCAGTACCAACAAGCTCTCACAGTCTCACGTCAGAGTTAGACATTCATCCATGTTTCCAAATGTCAAATTTCAAAGTTGTTCCAAATGTCAAATTTCTAAGTGTTTGGTTACTTCTCTGTATCGTTCCAAGGTTAAGTTTAGGCATTAACTCTGAATTCTTAAGGTTAGGCATTAATGGTTAAGGTGAGGGTTAACTTTTGGAACCATAGGCAGATGCTTACACCTATCCGCCATCCCCGTCCACAATGCCCTAGCAAAACTGAAACCTACTTGAAAGTGATAGCGCTCACTGTTGCCCCTAGTAGCCGGTTTCCATGTCATCTCTCAACGTCCTCAGACATGGATGGACGTCGAATACTGACTTGTATCACGGGTGACCTGCCTGACCAGTACAGAGTGGATGTCCACGGGTAAGAGGTAAATGAGGTAGATGTGTACATATAGGTAGGGATAAAGTGACTAGGCAACAGGATAGATCAGAAACAGAAACAGCACCGCGTATGTGATGAGTCAAAAGAGATATTGCAAAAAGGGTCAATCAGATAGTCCGGGTAGCTATTGGTTAACGATTTAGCAGTCTTATGGCTTGGGGGTAGAAGCTGTTCAGGGTCCTGTTAGTTCCAGACTTGGTGCATCGGTACTGCTTGCCATGTGTTAGCAGAGAGAACAGTCTATGACTTGGGTGGCTGGAGTCTTTGACAGTTTTTAGGGCCTTTCTCTGACACCGCCTGGTATAGTGGTCCTGGAAGGCAGGGAGCTCGGCCCCTGTGATGTACTGGGCCGTACGCACTCCGCCTTGCAGTCAGATGCCAAGCAGTTACTATACCAAGCGGCGATGCAGCCAGTCAAGATGCTCTCAATGGTGCAGCTGGTGAACTTTTTGAGGATCTCATAGGGCTTTGTACTGTTCACGCTACTACAGTGGATACAATATAAACAAACGTTAAGCGTTATCTCGTTCGATGCTGCCTTCGAATCCCGTCTCAAATTCCTTTTCAGTTACTTTCTGGCAAAAATGCTACCAACAAAGGTAGGTGCCTTTTTAAGCCAATAGGTTGCAGGCAGCTGCCTTTGGATTGGGACACAGCCATGCTATATGCTGTTGCTGCGTATATGATATACAAATAACTGCCAAAATAATGGCCTGCCCAGCATTTTATTCATGACCCAAAGCATGATGGGATGTTAATTAACTCAGGAACCACACCTGTGTGGAAGCACCTGCTTTCAATATACTTTGTATCCCTCATTTACTCACGTGTTTCCATTATTTTGGCAGTTAACTGTACACACAATGTGTATGTGCGGATGTGTGTGTGTGTGTGTGTGGTGCATGGTGTGTGTTGTCCCTCCCTCTATCTGTCAAGGTCACTGAGAGGATGTCATAAATCCAGTCTAAAGCACTGACCATCCCAGCCTCAGCTCTGAGCAGCCTGCAGTCCAACACATACCCACCGCTCCAATGTCATGTACACCAGAAACACTGCTGTTTAGCTCTGTTTACCATGCACGTACACACACACACACACACACACACACACACACACACACACACACACAGCCTGACAGTTTTTCTTCAATGACTCTTGAATAGGGTGTGGTCCAATCAGCAAGCTACACCCGTTCTCATGGATCGGAATAGGGTGGGTGATGCAACCTAGAAGCTACAGTTCTTCATAATTCTGATCGGTGTGATGCAACCAGAAGCTACCAGTTCTTCATAATCTGAAATAAGGGTGTGATCCAACCAGAAGCGTAACCAGTACTCATAGATCTGAATAGGGTATGGATGCACTCAAGCTACAGTACTTCATGAATCTGAATAGGGTGTGATGCAACGAGAAGCCTAACAGTACTTCATGATCTGATAGCGGTGTGGATGCAACACAGAAGTCTACAATTCTTTCATGATCTGAACTAGGGTGTGCTGCAACCAGTAAGCTACCATTCTTCATGATCTTGAATAGGGTGTGATCCAACCAGACAGCTAGCAGTCTTATGATTCGGAATAGTGGTGTGGTCCAACTCCAGACAGCTACAGTTGCCTTCCATGAATCTGATAGGGTGTGATCCACACCGGAAGTACACGACTATCATGATCTGAATAGGTGTGGGCGTCCATATTCAAGAAAGCTACATTCTTCTATGTCTGAATAGGGTGTGATCCAATCCAGAAGCTCACAGTTTCTTCATGATCGGAATAGCGGTATGATGCAACCAAGAAGCTAACCACAGTAAGTTCATGATCTGAATAGGGCGTGATGCACCAGGAAGCTACAGTTCTTCATGAATCTGAATGAGCGGTGTGAATGCAACCCAGAAAGCTACAGTATTCAATGATTGAATAGGGTGTGATGCCAACCAGAAGCTACAGTACTTCATGATCCTGAAATAGGGGTGTGATCCAACCGGAAGCTACACTGTAACTTCCATGATCTGAATATGGTGGTGATGCAATCCAGAATGCTACACAATTCTCTTCACTGATCTGTAATATGGCGTGTGAATGCCACCAAGAACAGCTTACAGTTCTTCAATGACTGAATAGGGTGTATTCCAACCAAAGCTACACTGTTTCTTTCCTATCGGAATAGGGTCCGTGTGAACTGCACTCAGAAGCTAACAGTTCTTCATGCCATCTGATAGGGTATGATGCAACCAGAAGCTACAGTACTTCATGATCTAAATAGGGTGTGATCACAGCAGAAGCTGCTCAATTCTTCATGCATCTGAAATAGGGTGATGCCACCAGCGAAGCCTACACAGTTCTTCATGATCTGAATAGGGTGTCGATCCAACCCAGAAGCTACAGTGTCTTCATGTATCGAATAGGGTTGTGATCCACCAGAAGCTACAAGTACTTTCATGATTTGAGCAATAGGGTGTGGATGCACACCAGAAGCTACAGTTCTTCAATGATTCTGAATTAGGGTGTGGAATGCAACCAGAAGCTAACAAGTAATTCCCATATCTGAATAGGGGTGATGCACCACGAAAGCTACAGTACTTCCATGATCTGAATAGGGTCGTGTGATGCACCCAGAAGCTAACAGTATTCATGATCTGAATATGGGTGTGATGCAACCAGAAGCTACAGTACTTCATGATCTGTAATATGGTGCCTGATGGCAAACGAAGCCTACAATGTCCTTCATGACTGATAGGGGCTGTGAGGCAACCCAGCAAAAGCCTACAGTCTCCCTTCATGATCTGAAACGGTGTGATCCCCCAACCAGAAAGCTGACAAGTTCTTCATGATCGATAAATAACGGGTGTGTTCCAACCAGAAAAGCTACAAGTACTTTCATGATTTGCAAATAGGGTGTGCTGCAACCAGAAGCTTACAGTACTTCATGATTGAATAGGGTGTGATCAACCAGAGAGCTACAGTACTTCAATGATCTGAATAGGCGTGTGTGCCAACCCAGTAGCTACAGTACTGTCATGATCTGAAATAGGGGTAATGATGCAACCAGAAGCTGGACATTGTACTTCATGAATCTGAATAGGCGCTCGTGATCGCACCACCAGAAAGCTACACCCGTAACTCCTCATGATCTGAATAGGGGTGTATGCAACCAGCAACGCTACAGTACCTTCATGATCTGCCACATAGCGGTGCCTGATGCAAACCAGAAGCTACCAGTACTTCATGCGAGTCTGATAGGGGCTGATTGCAAACCCAGAAGCTACCAGTCACTTCATGATTGAAATAGGTGTGATGCAACCGACAGCTAACAGTACTTCATGATCTGAATAGCCGGTGTGATTGTAACCCAGAAGCTACAGTAACTTCATGAATCTGAAATATGGTGTGACTGGCAACCAGAAAGCTAACAGTACTTATGATCCTGAACTGCTGTGTGATGCAACCACAGAAGCTTACAGTAACTTCATGATCTGAATAGGGTGTGATGCAACCAGGAAGCTACAGTTCCTTTCATGATCTGAAATAGGGTGTGAATCCAACAAAGAAGCTACAGTTTTCTTCATAAGATCGGTAATAGGCGGTGTGCATCCAACCAGAAGCTTTACAAGTACTTCATGATTTGAATAGTTCGCGCATGTTGATGCAACCAGAAGCCTAGCAGTTCCATTCAATGATCTGAAAAGGGTGTGATGCAACCAGAAGCTACAGTAATTCTGATCTTGAATAGGGTGTGATGCGGAACCAGCAAGCTACAGTCACTTCATTTGAAATCTGAATAGGGCTGTGATGCCACCAGAAGCCTACAGTAATTCAGATCACTTGAACTAGCCGGGTGTGGCTGCAACCAGAACAGCTACAGTAACTTCATGATCTGACAATAGGGTGTGATGCAACCAGAAGTCTACGTACTTCAATGCTCCTGAATAGGGTATGATCGCAACCAGAAGCGTAACAGTTACTTCATGAATCTGCATAGGCTGTGATGCAACCCAGAAGCTACAGTAACTTAAATGATCTGGAATAGGGTGTGATGCCACCAGAAGCTTAACAGTTCCTTCAGTATCTGAATACCGGGTGTGAAGGCAACACTAGATAGCTTACAGTTCTTCAATGATCTGAACTATGTGTTGGATGCACCACCAGAAGTTACAGTAACTTCCATGATCTGAATAGGGTGTGATCCAACCAGAAGCTACCAGTACTTCCATCGACGTCTGCAATAGGGTGTGACTCAGCAACCAGAAAGCTACAGTATTCATGGATCTGAATACGGACGTGTGATGCAACAGAAGCCTCAAGTTCTTCATGATCAATGAATCAGGTCTGATGCAACCAGAAGCTACAGCTATCCTTCATAACGATCTGACAATATTGGGTCGCTGATGCAACCAGCAAGCTACAGTGTCTTCATGATCTGACATACGGGTCCGTGATCAACCAGAAGTCTACAGTTCTTCATGAACATCTAGTCTATGACCACTCTGAAATTTGCTCATCCCTATATTTACATATTCTTCAATTTCATTCCTTCATACTCTAGATTTGGTGTGTATTGGGTATATTGTGTGAAAATACTCCGGTACTGGTGAATATCCAACTTGTCTCAGACCTAATTCACTCCATCGCGCACTGTCGGATCGTAAGAAACGCAAGCCTTATTGTCGCCACACCCCAATAACATCCTGGTACAACGACGTGTATGTGACCGGAAATAACCAAAATCTTTGATATGATCTTGCACATCTCTATTTACCATACATGTGTCCTTCTCTGGTCTGATTACTTTCTCATTTCACTGTAGTTTCGACCGTGGTACATTGGGAATTGGGATATGCGAGCATGTGAAGTAGCATTAGCTCTTAAATGGAGTTGAAACCTAAAATCCATAAGCTGACGTTAGTGACTGTAGTGTGTGTGTTGCTTTATTCGGTGCCAATCAGGCATGACAAGAGCTGAGTCGTGATGTCACATTTAGCCTGCTTTGGAAGCCTGCTAAACAGTTGGGGTTCCTAGACTCCATCCAATAGGATCAGTGACAGGGCAGCTGGCTGTGGTGTGGCTAACTGTGGTTCAGTTAGCCTGGACCCTCTGTTTCCATTGCTAGCAGGAATAGACCGGGGCCCTGCAGCATTGCCTCCGGAGTACCATGCCTCGTGTGCTCGTGATCTGTGTGTCTCTACCCTGGCGTGAGCCATTTCTGAATCACTAGTTAGGACGCTGGGATGTACATTGATTGTGTGTGTGGCGCGTGTGTGCTGTGTGTGTGTGTGTGTGTTGTGGTGTGTGTTGTGTGCGTGTGATCGTGTGTGTGTGTGCTGGTGTGGTGGGTGGTAGTTGCAATGTCGGTGAGTGTCTGTTGTGTGTGTGTGTTGGCTGTGTGTGGTGTGGTGTGTGTTGTGTGTGTACGGTGGGGCCGTATGGTAATACAGAGCTATGCAGCAGTGTTTCTGGGTAATGACATATGGAGCGTGCTGGTATGTGTTGGACTGGCAAGGCTGCTCCAGTAGCTTGAGGCCTGGGATGGTCAAGTGCTTTAGACTGATTTATACCAGATCCCCTCTCAGTGACCTTGACAGATCAGAGGGGGACAACCACACACCATGCACCACACACACACACACACACAATCCGCACCATCACCACATTTGTGTGTGCAGTTAACTGCCAAAATATACCTATGGAAACACTGGTGAATATGAGGGAACAAAGGTATAT
>NC_036845.1:5731290-5733034 GCF_002910315.2 Salvelinus sp. IW2-2015
ACTGTAGCTTCTGGTTGCATCACACCCTATTCAGATCATGAAGAACTATGGCTTCTGGCTGCATCAAACCCTATTCCCTCTTTTGTGCACTACTTTTGACAAGGGCCCGTATACTGTGGAGCGAGCACTATGTTGGGAATATACTGTACATACTGCACTGTACATACTGCACTGCACATACTCTTGCATGCACATATACTTTCTCTCTCTCTTTCTCTCACTTACTCACTCTCTAAATCTCTCTCTTACTTACTCTTTCTTTCTTTCTCACTCTCTCTCTCTCTCTTCTTCTTTCTCTGTGTTGAGGATCAGCGTGGCGGATGTGTTGTTACCTACCCTTACCTCCTGGGAGGGACCCGTCAGGAAGTCCAGGATCCAGTCGCAGAGGGAGGTGTTTAGTCCCTGGGTCCTTAGCTTAGTGATGAGCTTTGAGGGCACTAGAGATTGCATCATCGGTGGATCTGTTGGGGCGGTATGGAAACTGGAGTGGGTCTAGGATTTCTGGGATGATGGTGTTGATGTGAGCCATGACCAGCCTTTCAAAGCACTTCATGGCTACAGACGTGAGTGCTACAGGTCGGTAGTCATTTAGGCAGGTTACCTTAGTGTTCTTGGGCACAGGGACTATGGTGGTCTGCTTGAAACATGTTGGTATTACAGACTCAGACAGGGAGAGGTTGAAAATGTCAGTGAGACACTTGCCAATTGGTCAGCGCATGCTCGGAGTACACATCCTTGTCATCCGTCTGGCCCTGCGGCCTTGTGAATGTTAACCTGTTTAAAGGTCTCACTCACATGGGCTGTGGAGAGCGTGATCACACAGTCGTCCGAAACAGCTGATGCTCTCATGCATGTTTCAGTGTTACTTGCCTCAAAGCGAGCATAGAAGAAGTAGTTTAGCTCGCCTGGTAGGCTTGTGTCACTGGGCAGCTCTCCGCTGTGCTTCCCTATGTAGTCTGTAATAGTTTGCAAGCCCTGCCACATCCGACGAACGTTGAAGCCGGTGTAGTACGATTCGATCTTGGTCCTGTATTGACACTTTGCCTGTTTGCGGATGTTGCCTGTAATCCATGGCTTCTGTTTAGGGTATGTACGTACAGTCACTGTGGGGTGACTGATGTGGTGTACTCCTCAATGCATTCGGAAGAATCCCGAAACATATTCCAGTCTGTGATAGCAAAACAATCCTGTAGTTTATCATCTGCTTCATCTGACCATTTTTTATTGGCCGAGTCACTGGTGCTTCCTGCTTTATTGTTTGCTTGTAAGCAGGAATCAGGAGGATAGAATTATGGTCAGATTTGCCAAATGGAGGGCGAGGGATAGCTTTGTACGCATCTCTGTGTGTGTGAAGACTCTCTTGTTCTTCTCTAATTGTCTGGAGTTAAGGAAGAATTGACAATTTAACAAGGAAACTAACACTGTGGGATAGAAGGGGTCCGATATCTCCAATACATCATTATTAAAGCTTTTGAATTGGACTCTAATTAAATAATATTGGACTGTATTTAAATAATAATAAAAAAAATCTTGAAATTGCATCATATTCCAGCTGAAGACACCTCCTGCAAAGTGTGGGTGTGTGTACGTGTGTGTACGTATGTATTTGTGTACGTGTGTGCGTGTACGTGCAAGGTCACCAACATCAAAACTCAAGTGGTAGTAGATTATTTATAGAGGAATGTTCTCTCTCTCTCTCTCTCTCTCTCTCTCTCTCTCTCTCTCTCTCTCTCTCTCTCTCTCT
>NC_036845.1:5734124-5778217 GCF_002910315.2 Salvelinus sp. IW2-2015
CACTTGTGTGAGTCTGACATGGCACCCTATTCCCTATATAGTACACTACTTTTGACCAGGTCTCCTGTCTAATAGTGAATATGGTGCCATTTTGGACTCACCCTTGTGTTGTGTGAAGGCAGAAGTAAATGAATTATTTAAGGCTACAGTTATTGGGAGTTATTGGGAATGTCCCCTTTGCTCATTCTGAAACGGTCATCAACCACTAAAGGTTAACCTTGACTGACAATACATTGATTTGGTTGTAGTTGTGCTAGACAGTGTAGTCTGACTCCAGTGTAGCCTGAGTGCCAGGGTGAATTATTGCCTGAGTAGTAGAGTAGAGTAAATAGATGAATATAGAGAATAGGTGGTTGTAATGCTGTAATCCTATGACAGAGGAATGCTGTGTTGTCAGCATTTCGCTACACTCGCATTAACATCTGCTAACCATGTGTATGTGACCAATAACATTTGATTTGATTTGGAGCCATAATAGAACACTGTAGTAGTGGGATTCCTCCTATCAATTCCACACTAGGCAGAGCTTGATGCAGAACAGCACTTGCTTTAAACTATGTGTGTTGTTGTTTGTAAGAAAGAAAGACCAAATGCACCTCTCCACCTCCTCCTCCTCTCAGCATGACATCACATGTCCCATTGCATTAGAGCCTGCTCCCAATGCCAGTTTGGTCCATATGGACTACTAGGGTTTAACCATCGATATAGAGCTCCCCCTTCAGGAATTGTAGTGTAAATGCAATCATTCTTTAGCCAATCATGGCAGTATCATTTTGGTGTGTGTGTGTGTGTTTTGATCCTCATAGGTGTTCTCTCTATCTTTCTCTCTCTCTCCAGCCACGCTCCAGCCCTGTGGTTCTTTGCAGGCTGTGACTAGGGCTGTTTGCAGGCTTTGAGAGGGCTGTGGAGGGGGACAGTACAGCTGGTTTTGGTCTTGTTGATTAAATGGGCAGTCTGGCTCTCACTCACTCACTCACTCACACACTCTCTCTCTCTTTCGCTCTCTCTCTCTCTTTTTCTGTCTCTCTCTCTCCCCCCAGAGGACGTCCTGAGTAAGGATGCAGGGGAATGTGCAATCTGCCTAGAGGAGCTGGTACAGGGGGACACAATTGCTCGCCTGCCTTGTCTCTGCATATACCACAAAGGGTAAGTCCCCCTCTCTCTGTCCCTCGCTCTCCCCCTCTTTCTAAATACCTCTCTCTTTCTCTCCCCCTCTCTATATCACTACATTTTTCTGTACAACCTATGACAAGAGGGATCTCTCCTGTTTTCCTCAACCGGTATGTGAATGCATCATCATTCCTGCTCTCTCGCTCTGTCTCCCTCCCCCATTCCTTCTTTWGTTCTATATACAGTGCATTCGGAAAGTATTCAGACCCTTGACTTTTTCCCCAAAAAATTACGTTACAGCCTTATTCTAAAATGGATTAAATAGTTTTTTCCTTCATCAATCTACAAACAATAGCCGTTAATGACATAGCATAAACAGGTTTTTAGATTTTTTTTGCCAATTTATAAAAAATATAAAACTGAAGTATCACATTTACACCCTTTACTCAGTACTTTGTTGAAGCACCTTTGGCAGTGATTACGTCCTCGAGTCTTCTTGAGTATGACGCTACAAGCTTGGCACACCTGTATTTGGGGAGTTTCTCCCATTTTTCTCTGCAGATCCTCTCAAGCTCTGTCAGGTTGGATGGGGAGCGTCGCTGCACAGCTATTTTCAGGTCTCTCCAGAGATGTTCGATCGGGTTCAAGTCCGGGCTCTGGCTGACACACTCAAGGACATTCAGAGACTTGTCCCGAAGCCCCTCCTGCGGTGTCTTGGCTGTGTGCTTAGGGTCATTGTCCTGTTGGAAGGTGAACCTTTGCTCCAGACTGAGGTCCTGAGCGCTCTGGAGCAGGTTAGCATCAAGGGTCTCTCTGTACTTTGCTTCGCTCATCTTTTCCTCGATCCTGACTAGTCTCCCAGTCCCTGCCACTGAAAAACATCCCCACAGCATGATGCTGCCACCACCATGCTTCCCCGTAGGGAGGGTGCCAGGTTTCCTCCAGACGTGATACATGGCATTCAGGCCAAAGAGTTCAATCTTGGTTTCATCAGACCAGAGAATCTTGTTTTTCATGGTCTGAGAGTCCTTTAGATGCCTTATGGCAAACTCCAAGTTGACTGTCATGTGCCTTTTACTGAGGAGTAGCTTCCGTCTGGCCACTCTACCATAAAGGCCGGATTGGTGGTGCTGCAGAAATGGTTGTCCTTCTGGAAGTTTCTCCCATCTCCACTCTGGAGCTCTGTCAGAGTGACCATCGGGTTCTTGGTCACCTCCCTGACCTGACCAAGGCCCTTCTCCCCCGATTGCTCAGTTTGGCCGGGCGGCCAGCTCTAGGAAGAGTCTTGGTGGTTCCAAACTTCTTCCATTTAAGAATGATGGAGGCCACTGTGTTCTTGGAGACCTTCAATGCTGCAGACATTTTTTGGTACTCTTCCCCAGATCTATGCCTTGACACAATCCTGTATCGGAGCTCTACGGTCAATTCCTTCGACCTCATGGCTTGATTTTTGCTCTGACATGCACTGTCAACTGTAGGACCTTTTATAGACAGGTGTATGCCTTTCCAAATCATGTCCWGTCAATTGAATTCACCACAGGTGGACTCCAATCAAGTTGTAGAAACATCTCAAGCATGATAAATAGAAACAGGATGTACCTGAGCTCAATTTTGAGTCTCATAGCAAAGGGTCTGAATATTTATGTAAATAAGGTATTTCTGTTTTTTATTTTTTATAAATTTGAAAAAATATATAAAAACCTGTTTCCGCTTTGTGCGTAGATTGATGAAGAAAACATTTATTTCATCCATTTTAGAATAAGGCTGTAACGTAACAAAATGCGGAAAAAGTCAAGGCGTCTGAATCATTTCCGAATGCACTGTATGTAGTATGTGCTATGTTATCGCTGACTGTGTCTCCTGTTCTCTCTGTCAGCTGTATTGATGAGTGGTTTGAGGTGAACAGATCGTGTCCAGAACATCCCTCAGACTAAAGGGCCTCACTACTTTTCTCCACAGGTAAATTACACATTTACTGAGTGTTGTTGATATTAATTCATTACTGTGATAAGTCACTTTAATATTCTTTGGGAAATGTTTCCACCGTAGAGTTCCCCAAACAAATGTTGTATTGTATTGACACAAAACARGAAAAATATGATACAGTATTATACCTTTTAGTTCAGTCGAGTTCTTTCTTTGTATTGTTTCGTTTCAGCATCACATGTTAGCCCTCAGTATATTCAGATTTCTGATGTTTTTCATCTCTGCAGGTTTCTTACTCCCTCAATAAGAAGAGTGATCTGCTCCAATAACAACATTCCTCAATGTGAATCCCCTCCCCTTCCCCGTTGCCAAGGAGACTACTGGACAGACACACTGTGACTCTGTGGCCAGTACAGAACTGACACCTCACCCTGACCCTACCTCTCTATCCCCATCACCTCCAGTACCTCTCAACAGCCCTCAACACACCTCAACTCAAACCAGTCAAGAACCGTGTGCCAAAACTCATTAAAAGCAATCTTCAGGGAAACTACATTTAATGCTGATCTATCTATTTATCTCCACACACACACAATCGGCTCCGAGACAAGACCAGACAGACACAGACACACAAACTCACAAACACAACCAACCTCTGCTTTGTCCTCAAAGACAGACAGACCGACCAACAGACAGACAGACATGCTTATCTGCCAACCTGATGTTGAGGGGAAGACACAACACCTCTGTTGCACAACTATCCAATCAGGAAAAACTGTTGCTCTCAACACGCCCTCTCACTCTCTGCCGCATCGATGAAACGGCTCTATATGCCACCCACAGACGTTTTGCATACCATCCCATTGGCCATGCCCAAGTGATTGAGCTGCTGTGGTTGGCTGAGCTCCAGGGCTGCTGCGACTTGGAATTCCCTCCTCCTGTGTTATTGGACAGCAGATCCAGGTCTCCTCCCATCTGTTTGGTCTGAGTGATTGTACACCTGGACATTTCGGGGAGCAAGCTGAGGGGAGAAGGGGCAAGGGGAAGTCAGTCCTCATCCCCCTCTTTCCCCCTCCTCACCAACTGTGTCTACCAGTGCCTTCACCTTTGGATCCTAATGGCCTACCAGGGCAGAGTCAAGACAACAGAACAGTGTGATTGGTGGGTGGGGGACAGAGGGCGGGAGGTCAGGTATGAGTCTATACTATATCTATACTATATCYGCCCTTCCCCCTGTGTGTTGTTGACTGGATGACGGCAGACGGAGAGAGACCCAGCAGAGAGCCAGACTCAGCTGAATGTGAAACTCTGCTTAACTCTAACCTTTACTCCACTCGGACATGACTGGAACTGGAACTGGCCCTGGCTGCTAGCCACACTGAAATTAGAAGTGCCCTGCTATATGCTGTCCCGCTCTCTCTTTCTCACTCTCTCCTTTCCCCTGACTAGCTATCTAACTCACAACCCCTCAATGCCTCTGTGGTAGCAACAAGACGTGAACTGGACTGTGCTACCAGAAGTGCGTGGCTCAGCTAGTGGCAACTACAACTCCSAGSAGGCACTTCTCCGAAGTGAGAACGTTAATCTTAGTTTTTGTAGCACCAATAGCTGTCTGACTGGGACATGAGGCCCTCTGTGCTTAGCCTGGATCCCAACTGAATTACTATGTTTCACAATTGTTTTACTGTGCATCTTCAGTTTGGCAATTGTGAAGAGGATCAATTCAGTTGGGATCCAGGCTACAATGTGCTGACCCCAGAACAGATATCCCCCTTCCCCAGGGCCCCGGTGACATTATGTGGTGTATATACTCTAGCCTTCTACAGGGTTCACACACCCATCCTCTTCTCTCACTCACTCACTCACATTGACTTTTAATCTTTATTTATCATCATGAGACTTAGCAGTTATTATTATGCAAATTATTTTATTTTAAGTATGCAGATTTGACATAATGGTGTAATTGCATATCTGTGTATGTATATGTGTGAGTTATAGTGAAACTAAGTTGGGCCTTAATGCAAAGAGAATGACATGAATAACTATGTATTCTATTCATGTTTGTCCATTTCAGTGCAGTTTCAAATAGCTGCCTGAGATAGCACACTTTTTACCCAATCATAATCATCTACCAATCAGCCTATCACAGTAGAGGTGAGAGGGCGGGGCAGGAAGTAGGCGATTGGTGGAGCTCCATGCCAAAGCCAATCAGAATAAGGGGAAGACTGATATATTCAAAAAAGTTATCATTGGAATGTTGGATCCTCTTTCTCAGTGTGTTTGAGTGTTTTACACATTTCTTATCTAATACATTTCATCTTCCAGCAACCCTGGGTTGTAATATTTAAACAAGGCCTTGATGTTGTTCTCTTTAATGTTTTGAGAGCTTTCCCAGGATGCGCTGCTAACTAGTATACTAGTATACTAGACCTCCATCTTCACCATTGGGTTGYGAATAAGGGCAGAGTAAGAAACTGATAGACAAGTTCAATGAATAAGACAAAAGGCTTTATTGGCTATGCTTTTCACAATCATTGTGGAGGTTTTTCAATCTCCACAGTTTAGAGATTTTAGATTATAGTRTCTTATTATGACAGATCTAGGAATAAGATCAATAGTATTTATATTGGTTGCCCAATTCAAACTAGTAATGACCAGTCAGACAAATTAACAAAGAGCATTTATAGGGGATCTGGGTGTTATGGTATGGATATACTAAAGATAGTGTTACCATGGCTACTGGGTCAGTGACACCATATTAACTGTGGTTTCTCCAAAAGTGCCATCGTCATGCCTCTAAGACGTGCTGCTAACAATTTATTTTTCAAGAAGTACAGCGAGGCATAAAGCACTTTGGAATTGGACAATAAAAAGCCCCCACCCAAATGGACTGTTTCCCCTTTTGTCATCATGTACTATAGCTAATAAAGTTCCATCTAAATCCAGATGGGAGTTTCTCCTCATTGCACATCAGTGAAGGAGAAACTAGAATGTTTGGTCTGAAACTAGAATGTCTGGTCTCACCGCATGGTTTGTCCCATGGCTACTGTACTGTAAGCAATGTGATTTTTAAATGTTGTCGAATGGCTCACGATTGTGAAGCATACTACTGTATGTGTACAATATGCCCTTATTGTCATGGGTATGTGTGTAGCACGAGGATCCTCCCTAGCTAGCCTAGCAGAACAGCCTTATATGAGCTACTGTAGCTAGAATCAGTTTTAAAGCACATTTCCCCCGCTATTTCAGTTTTGTTAGTCTTTTATTTTGGATGTTTCGGTTTCTTTGGGGGGCGAGTGGGGAGGCAGCCTAGCACCTAAACTGATTTCGCTATGTTTCACTGTAGAGAATTCAGTTTGGATGTCAGGCCAGTGGTAAAGGAGGGGGGTTATATGGTCATTTTGTGTAAATGTTTTGGTTTTGCTGCTTATGCTACAGTTGCCAATTTGAGCCCATATCAATCCAATCGGATCGATGTCTATCCAAATCTACCGTGTTGAAAAGCTCCATATGGATGGACCTGTGAGGATGCAGTGTTTAAAACAGTCAACATATATGAATGCGAGATGTGTTAGGGAACACACATATGTCATCAGGTAGCTATACTTGATGTTCCGTTCATGATTATATAATATACCATGACAGCGAACATACTGTAGAATGATTATTAGTTGGGGATGACCTTGCTTGAATGAAGGTGGAGGTGTAGTAGGGCATTCAAGTAATAGTTGAGAGGTGAAGGAAACTATTTTTATTTGGGTTATACCTCCCAAGGTACTTCAGAGAACAGGCCGACAGTACATACCTAGAAATTGTTATTTTAGAAACTATTTAGACATACAGTATGTTATAACATTCCATTTATGTAAAAATGTGTACAGAATATCAAATTAAAAGAGCAAAACTTTTGGAGTACATTCTTTTAGTTGTACTAGTGTGACTTACAGTGTGTCTTGGTAGATGAGTGTTTCACTTTCAATGCATTATGGGAGAAGCTTTCTCAACAGTCATTGAAAAAAGTTACACTACCGGTCAAAAGTTTTTAGAACACCGACTCATTCAAGGCTTTTTCTTTATTTTACTATGTTCTACATTGTAGAATAATAGTGAAGACATCAAAACTATAAAATAACACATATGGAATCATGTAGTACCAAAAAAGTGTTAAAAAACAAATCAAAATATATTTTATATTTTGAGATTCTTCAAAATAGCCACCATTTGCCTTGATGACAGCTTTGCCCACTCTTGGCATTCTCTCAACCAGCTTCACCTGGAATGCTTTTCCAATCGTTTTGAAGGAGTTCCCACATATGCTGAGCACGTGTTGGCTGCTTTTCCTTCACGCCGCGGTCCGACTCATCCCAAACCCCTCAATTTGGGTGAGTCGGGTGATTGTGGAGGCCAGGTCATCTGATGCAGCACTCCATCCCTCTTCTTCTTGGTAAAAATAGCCCTTACACAGCCTGTTGGGTCATTGTTCTGTTTGAAAAACAAATGATAGTCCCACTAAGCCAAAACCAGATGGGACGGCGTATCGCTGCAGAATGCTGTGGGTCAAATGCTGACTCATCCCAAACCCCCTCAATTTGGGTGAGGTCGGGTGATTGTGGAGGCCAGGTCATCTGATGCAGCACTCCATCCCTCTTCTTCTTGGTAAAATAGCCCTTACACAGCCTGTTGGGTCATTGTTCTGTTGAAAAAAATGATAGTCCCACTAAGCCAAAACCAGATGGGACGGCCTATCGCTGCAGAATGCTGTGGTAGCCATGCTGGTTAAGTGTGCCTTGAATTCTAAATAAATCACAGACAGTGTCACCAGCAAAGCACCCCCACACCATAGCACCTCCTCCTCCATGCTTTACGGTGGGAAATACACATGCGGAGATCATCAGTTCACCCAAACAGCATCCCACAAGACACAGGCGGTTGGAACCAAAAAATCTCTAATTTTGACTCTCTAAGATTCCACTGATTTCTTGACTGATTTCCACTGGTCTAATGTCCATTGCTCATGTTCATGTTTCTTGGCCCAAGCAAGTCTCTTCTTATTGGTGTCCTTTAGTAGTGGTTTCTTTGCAGCAATTCAACCATGAAGGCCTGATTCACACAGTCTCCTCTGAAACAGTTGATGTTTGTGATGTGTCTGTTACTTGAACTCTGTGAAGCATTTATTTTGGCTGCAATTCTGAGGCTGATAACTCTAATGAACTTATCCTCTCAGCAGAGGTAATTCTGTGTCTTCCTTTCCTTGGCGGTCCTCATGAGAGCCAGTTTCACCATAGTGCTTGATGGTTTTTTGCGACGGTACGTGATAAAAGTTATTTACACATTCGTATTGACCGACATTCATGTCTTAAAGTAATGATGGACTGTCATTTCTCTTTGCTTATTTGAGCTGTTCTTGCCATAATATGGACTTGGTCTTTTACCAAATAGGTCAATCTTCGGTATACCCACCCCCCCCCCGCTCACCTTGTCACAACACAACTGATTGGCTCAAACACATTAAGAAGGAAAGAAATTCCACAAATTAACTGAAGGCACACCTGTTAATTGAAACGCATTCTAGGTGACTACCTCATGAAACTGGTTGAGAGAATGCCAAGAGTGTGCAAAGCTGTCATTGAAGGAAGAGGGTGGCTATTTGAATAATCTCAAATATAAAATATATTTTGATTTGTTTAACACTTTTTTTTGGTTACTACATGATTCCATATCTGTTATTTCATCGTTTTGATGTCTTCACTATTATTATGCAATGTAGAAAATAATTWAAAAAATTAAGAAAAACCCTTGAATGAGTAGGTGTGTMCAAACCTTTTTCTGGTACTGTATATATATATWTTTTTTTTAATTGTGGGGGGGCACCCAGGTACTTCTCTGCAGCTGCCACCACAACATCTATCCTCTGTGATTTAGGTTCCATTTCTGTGGTACAATTGACAAAACTTTTGACCTGTAGTGTATATGGAAGGTGTAATGTCCTGTCTTCCGCTATTTGTTTGTTCCTGTCATCGCCTGCTAACCTACATTCATTAGTCACCATGACCACAAACTGACCATAACATGACTGTCTGTATGTGTCATACAGTTACAGTTCTGGCCAGTATTAAAGAATAAGGGAATGAGGCAGAGAAATCAGAGGGGTGAGGGTTGATGATAAGGGAGGTTTGAGAGCAGTGGCCTAGTCTCCAGTTAATTGCAGGCACCACATCAAATTCAGTTTGTTTACACAGTGCTCTGTTGTTGTGGTGCAGGAGAAATTCAATACTGCAATTCAGCACCAGTAAAGTATTTCCTTTGGTCAACAAAAGCAGTTTCAAATCAAATTAAACTTTATTTGTCACATGCGCTGAATACAACAAGTGTAGACCTTACCATGAAATTCTTACTTACAAGCGGTTAACCAACAGTGTAGTTCAAGAAGAGTTAAGAAAATATTTACCATATAAACTAAAGTAAAAAATTATAAAAAGTAACACAATAACAAGGCTATATACACGGGGTACCGGTACCGAGTCAGTGTGTGGGGTACAGGTTAGAGGTAATTTGTACACATAGGTCAGGGTGAAGTGACTATGCATAGATAATAAACAGCGAGTAGAGGCAATGTACAAAACAAATGGGGGGGGGTCAATGTAATAGTCCGGTGACCATTAATTGTTCAGCAGTCTTATGGCTTGGGGGTAGAAGCTGGATTAAAACAATGGATTTGRTTTGCATAATGATAAGATGTTCCGTGGTTAACCGAAAGTGCTTAAACAAGGGACAGTTTGCCCTTACTGTATAAGTGGATTTGTTTCAAACTAAAGTCGAGCTAGTAAAAAAGTTACATTGAAGACTTCCTCTCTGAGAACGCCACCTCTGGTTTCAAATCCCTAAATACAAACAGATTCATTATGGACAAATATGACTGTAGGAAGTATTTTTATGGGTCAAGACTTTTACCCACATGCCAGAATAACCTAGCTAATGCAGGATGTTCAAATATTTACAAAATGTAGTGTGCAAGAAAACACACAAAGAACTTCTACGTTTCGGTAACAGACGTGACCAATCTACACACACTTCAGCTCAGTTCTGTCTCCTCAGTGGAAGCGTAGCCTTCCCTCAGCCTCAAACAGCTTCTCTTCCTCTTCAGAAAGACAGTTTCCTTTCAAACTGTGGGTGAGTGCACACACACACACACACGCTTCAGCTCAGTTCTGTCTCCTCAGTGGAAGCGTAGCCTTCCCTCAGCCTCAAACAGCTTCTCTTCCTCTTCAGAAAGACAGTTTCCTTTCAAACTGTGGGTGAGTGATGACAGAGCACATGATAATCAGGAACCAGTAATGTATTCAAAGTCCCACAGCCATTACAAAGTGCAAATGGGGAAAGATGTTTTGAAATAAAAATGTATCTAAGGAATATATCAAATACTATTATTAACGTGATACACATTTTTTTAGTAATGTGCCTTTAAGTGAGCGACATTGCGTACACTCACCTGATCTCTTTGAGTGATGTGTTGTGGGAGAGAGCCTCTGACAGCTGTCTGATTCCACCCACTGTCAGCTGATTATTGATTAACCTGTGCAGAGTGGCACAGAGGGATCACTAGGTTAACCGGCTAACTTTTATTCACATTCAGAAATAACTTGTTCACTTTCTGGTTAATTCTGAAGCTAAACTTCATTATTGGTTGTTGGGAGTGTGTTGAGACTGGGGCCTGCCTTACCAGAGGTGAGATAGACCTGTGTTGGATCTGATCAGCTCTGCCATGTCTGGTGCTACATCATCTGACAACTCGTTTTGCACCAACCTAGAACACCACAACACACATTTAAACTGTGTTAACTCCAAAGCACAAATACAAATTAAATATACAGAGACATATACTRTCACAGAAATTTGATGTATGAATAAGATTGTCCTACCAGAAGATTCTGAGCATTGTGTTGCCTTTCAGTGCTTCGGCCAAGCTCCTCCCACCTTCTGAAGTGATGCCATTGGCTGAGAGGCTAAGGGAGAGAAGAGCATAGAAATATAATTACTATCAGTAATTACATAAGTATACTGTATTACTTTAGGTAATGATATTACTATGAGGCAGAGTGATATACTGTAAAATAGATAGTTTCAGTGTTTCAGGTAGTTTCAGTGTTTGTGAGTTAGGGAGTTCAGTAACCTATACTGTAGCTGAATGTGCGTTTGTAAAATGATACACCAATGGGTTATACTTCCTTATTTCTGACCTTAACCGCAGTTGTGGGAGAACTATAAAAGACATGGCACAATCAGTGCCACATACAGTTGAAGTCGGAAGTTTACATACACTTATGTTGGAGTCATTAAAACTCGTTTTTCAACCACTCCACACATTTTTTGTTAACAAACTATAGTTTTGACAAGTCGGTTAGGACATCTACTTTGTGCATGACACAAGTAATATTTCCAACAATTGATTACAGACAGATTATTTCACTTATAATTCACTGTATAACAATTACAGTAGGCCAGAAATTGACATACACTAAGTTGACTGTGCCATTAAACAGCTTGGAAAATTCCAGAAAATGATGTCATGGCTTTAGAAGCTTCTGATAGGCTAATTGAGTCAATTGGAGGTGTACCTGTGGATGTATTTCAAGGCCTACCTTCAAACTTAGTGCCTCTTTGCTTGACATCATGGGAAAATCAAAAGAAATCAGCCAAGACCTCAGAAAAACAATTGTAGACCTCCATATGTCTGGTTCATCCTTGGGAGCAATTTCCAAATGCCTGAAGGTACCACGTTCATCTGTACAAGCAATAGTATGCGAGTATAAACACCATGGGACCACGCAGCTGCCATACCGCTCAGGGAGGAGACGCGTTCTGTCTCCTAGAGATGAAAGTACTTTGGTGCGAAAAGTGCAAATCAATCCCAGAACAACAGCAAAGGACATTGTGAAGATGCTGGAGGAAATAGGTACAAAAGTATCTATATCCACAGTAAAACGAGTCCTATATTGACATAACCTGAAAGGCCGCTCAGCAAGGAAGAAGCCACTGCTCCAAAACTGCCTTAAAAAAGCCAGACTACAGTTTGCAACTGCACATGGGGACAAAGATCGTACTTTTTGGAGAAATGTCCTCTGGTCTGATGAAACAAAAATAGAACTGTTTGGCCATAATGACCATCGTTATGTTTGGAGGAAAAAGGGGGAGGCTTGCAAGCCGAAGAACACCATCCTAACCGTGAAGCATGGGGGTGGCAGCATCATGTTGTGTGGGTGCTTTGCTGCAGGAGGGACTGGTGCACTTCACAATATAGATTGCATCATGAGGTAGGAAAATTATGTGGATATATTGAAGCAACATCTCAAGACATCAGTCTGGAAGTTAATGCTTGGTCGCAAATGGGTCTTCCAAATGGACAATGACCCCAAGCATACTTCAAAGTTGTGGCAAAATGGCTTAAGGACAACAAAGTCAAGGTACTGGAGTGGCCATCACAAAGCCCTGACCTCAATCCCATAGAAAATTTGTGGGCAGAACTGAAAAAGCGTGTGCTAGCATGGAGACCTACAAACCTGACTCAGTTACACCAGCTCTGTCAGGAGGAATGGGACAAAATTCACCCAACTTATTGTGGGAAGCTTGTGGAAGGCTACCTGAAACGTTTTGTCCCAAGTTAAACAGTTTAAAGGCAATGCTACCAAATACTAATTGAGTGTATGTAAACTTCTGACCCACTGGGAATGTGAAGAAAGAAATAGAAGCTGAAATAAATCATTATCTCTACTATTATTCTGACATTTCACGTTCTTAAAATAAAGTGGTGATCCTAACTGACCTAAGACAGAGAATTTTTACTCAGATTAAATGTCAGGAATTGTGAAAAACATTAAATGTATTTGGCTAAGGTTTATGTAAACTTCTGACTTCAACTGTACTTATTCAGAGAAGTGATAACAATGACATTTCTTGCCATCCATCTCACCTGAGGTTGGTAAGACTTGGGTGATTCCTCAGGGCCTCTGCGAATGCTCTTGCTCCTTCATCACCAATGCTGTTCCCCCACATTCTGAAAAACAGGAACAATCCATCCCATGCACTCTGATAAATAAAGAAATATTGTAATTGTGCACTTACCCCACGTCAAAGATAGATGTGCTCTTCTGAATGGCACTGGCCAGATACCTGCCACCCACACTGGTGAACTTGTTGCTGCCAAGCCTTTGAACAAATCAAAGTGCCAAAAATAAACATTTTAATTTATAAACAAACAATTATATAATTGATTGGACATATTAATTTACATACTTGACGACTCTTAACTTAGGACATTCCTCAATGATATGAGCGATTAGCTTGGCTCCGATGTCCGTAATGTGATTATTGTAAAGTCTGTCAAATCAAGACAACAGAAATACAGTCACAGTCACGTCATAGGAATTTGTCATACAGCATAATACAGTACTAAAGTTTGACAGGCAAGTTGACYCTGATAGACACTGACTCACCCCAGAACCTCCACCACTCTGTGTTTGATAAGCTCCTCAGCCAGTACCTCAATGCTGCTGTCTGAGATCTGATTGACACACAATCTGAAATGGAAAAACGAATTTAGCTGAAAAGTTATACTTTATAGTTAGTTATACTAGTATTTTTTATAGCAGTAAGAAATGATTTGCCAATGTTATTTGTAAACAAGTGTACCTTTCATGTTAACAGTGGCATAATATACAAACTGTTTCCATCTGCATGTATTTGAATTCCTCACCTCACCACGGTCATCTTACTGAATGAAGGCCTGAGCTGCTTGACCCCATAGTCACTGATGTTGTTGTTGTCCATGTCCACCCCTAGCCTCTTCCGCCGGTGCTGCAGCACAAAGTTGAGGGCACTGCAGTCGCCAGAGAACACATTACAGTAGCCCAGCTTGATGTAGTCAGCTGTGATGCCCTTCGCAGTCAGCTGTGCCACCTCTTTACTTCCTGTCTCGAAGATGCAGCGCAGCATCCACAGGAAGTTGGGCAGGACATGCACCTTGCTGCCCTCCTGCTCTGTGCTGTAGAGTGGCAAACCGCGGAGGTGGGACCTCACGCTGGTGGACAGGTAGGACTTGAGGACCGCCCGCTTTCTCTTCAGTAGCGTTGCAGGAACCATGTGCTCCAGCAAGCCGGCGTTGGCCTTAGACAGCAGTCCACACAGGAAGAGGTTAGCGTATTGGAGATGCTCGTTGGTCTTGAACGGGTCCTTTCCCCTGGGTTTGGAGGAGCCAGCGATGCAGTGGACGACACACGATAAACAAGAAGTATTGGCCCGCCTGCTGCACTCGGTGAAGAACTTGAGGATGTTTCCTACGCTGGCCTGTTCGTCCAGAACCAGGGAGAATGCAGCCAAGAAGGACTGCAGGGTGAGGTGAAGGAACTCAAAGGTGGAAGGGTTGTCACATGCATCGTAGCGGTTGACCGGTCGGAGAAAACCCACCTGAAGGTCGTCCTCAGTCAGGCCACAGGAGGCCACCTCCTCCTGGTCGAACACAAAGCCTCCTCTCTCCATGCCCAGCAGAGCCAGCTTGGAGAAGGCTGTCAGCGGTCTCAGCCCTGCCCTGAAGGTATCAGCGGGGCACCTGGTGTTTCTCTTCAGGAGGACAGGTGGGGGAGTGGCCCCCCGGCTGAGGAAGACTTCAGACAGCAGGAGGAATATGTTAGTGAGGGTCATGCAAGCCTCTGGCAACTCAAAGTCGTCGTAGACTGAGCGCAGGTGTTTAAAGCTCTTGAAGACGATCCAGCAGAAGAGGGGGATGGAGCAGAGGCCACAGAGGTGGGGACTGGCATCCAGCTGAACTGAGACCAGGTTCCGGTGCTCCTGCTCCTTGAAGTTGAGGTTGGTGTAGGTCTGAAGGTTGGCCGGAGAGAACCCACGCAGCGCCACCCTCTTCCGGATCACCCTGCTCTGGACCTCGGTGCCTGTCCGAGCCGTCAGGACCTTCCGGGAACCATTAAGCAACTTCCCACAGAGCAGATTAATGAGCACCAGAAGGGGGTGAGTCCTCTCCTCTGGAGAAACCACCTCAGGCACATTCCCCAGGTCCAGATCAGCCTGGATCTCATCATAGCCGTCAAACGTAAAGAGAACCTTTTCAGGGAAGCGGAGGATGTAGCTGAACACCTCATTATCCGCATCCTGGTCGGGGTAGCAGTTGTATTTGAAAAGCAGGTCCCTGAGTGAGATCTCGTCTGTCTCCTTGAAAGTGCTGAACATCCTACAGCGGAACTTGAAGAAGAACATGGCGTCTGTCTGTTCCAGCTCCCTCTTGGACCACAGCCTTTGGAGCTTCTGGAGGAGGATGGACTTGCCCACCCCAGCGTCTCCCGTGATGAGCACCGTCTCTGCCTGTGAGTTAAAGACACCCTGCTCTCCCAGGAGCTGCTCCAGACCCTCCAGGTGGCCCAGGCTCTCATTGCGGTCATTCAGGAGCTCCATCAGGGTGTCTGTATAGAGCTCCTCCAGCAGGGTTTCCTCTCGCTGGGCGTAGGAGGCAATGAAGCGTGTGTCTCGGCCCAGCTCGTGCCTCAGCTTCTCACAGTACCTACTAACTGAGAAGAGGGGGGTAGGGAGAATACACTGCAGTCTGATTCTCAACCACTGATATTCAGCCAAAATATACAGTAGTTGCCCTCATGATTCTCTAATAGCTTACATTTTTAATGCACTGTATTTTTTTTTATTGTTAAGTAAAATTCCAATAACACATATGAAGTGCTGCACCATACAGTCTACTGACATACTTACTAGGGTCCGTGTTCTTCACTGGTATGTCCCGTATGAAGTCTGATGGCTGGTAGTTGATCTCTTTAAGCCATGGTTGGAGGTCTATGTATGCATCATAAACTTTGTAGAGAATATATAGGAAGTATTCACATGCCTGCTTCCCTTTGCTTTGGACCAATTCCAGGATTTTACGCACCTGCACAATGTCAATCATAAGTAAATCATATTTACTTTACAGTGATTCAATATTTAAAAATAATTTGGCAGCTAACAGTTTCCCTATTTTACGCACCTGCACAATGGCAATCATATTTACTTACCAGTGATTAATATTTAATGAATATTACTTCCCACATTTTGATTAATGTGGCCAAACAGGATTTTTCACAGGTAAGATACTGGCAGCATACCAAATATCATTGTATTGCAAAATCAAGTATTGTCTTTATATTTTCTCATCTTAAAATCAATTAGTCCATTTTAGTTAGGGCCTAGTAGGCTATTAGTGAATGCAAGAGCATGTCTTTGTGATGGGTACTTTGTCATTTAATGTGTGTGGTCCAAATGGACATGTATCCTCTCTGAAACCCTCCCATGGTAAATTACCTGGTCTGTCTTGGTGGCTGCGCGCTGGATGATTTCTGCATCCTCGATACACAGAAAACCACTTTGTAGGAGGTTATCCATAATGCACTGCGTGCTCTTCACCTGGGAAACCAGTAGCGCACGGTGCAAGGTGAGCATTTGGACAGTGGACACATGGCCCGTTAGTCCAGCAGGGGCTTCCTCGGCACTGGAGTCCATAATATACATGGCTTCAGCTGCCTGTATTTACTGGAAAATGTAAGAAGGAATTCTAGTCAGATAACCAGTTAGGAGAAAAGGATCCAACAGTACGGATAAAATATATTTATAGTAATCTATAATAGGCTATCGCGTACGGTATACGTATATGGGCTGGCTATACATACCGTCAGAACCTTTGATAACATTGTTCTTAGCCGCGCTGTCCTAGTCCGCCGCGGAAAAACTCGGGAACCACAGCTCTCCCAAAAACAAATTCCAGTCTTGGTTATTAAACCATTAAATAGCGTATGACAGGATAATAACAAAACGTTTCTCCAGGACTGTTAGAATATGAATCTAGTTTTGTCTCAAACAATGTCAGGAGTAAAAAAAACACTGAACACATTACAGGTTATTTGAGGAAGTGAAACCAAAAACAGCCTTGGATGCGCGTAATTTCGCCTGCGACCGCGCTTTTGGCATGCTGTTATCTGCTTATTTTTAATATAGGGTTTTCGCAACTTGTAATTGCTCCACGGTAAATCAGGCTTTCCCAAACATGTCCTAATAATTAGAAAGATTACATAGAAAACCAGGTGTTTTAATCAGCGTATGCTTACTTCGATTTGAACTTTCGCCGATTAAAATAACCAGTGACTATTGACTATTGCATAATAGTGTCATAATCAGTTTAATGTCAAATTATTACTGTGCATGTAAACTTACTCACTCGTAACCAAAGAAAAAAGACGATTTAGCTACCTGTGTGATGTGACACAAACCCATCGTAGTAAACGTATGTCAATTTGCTACGGAGACTAAATGTGTTTTGTGTGTAATCCGCTTTTTACTCAAGCATCCGATCCATCGTGTTGAATTACTGTTGCCAATTTAACATGAGTAGCCCATAGCCTACAGATGATTGTCTTTTCCAMTGTTTTAATTAAATAAAACCAATACAAATGTATTGCGTGAGGTCYCACACGTTTAATAAGGAGGATGGGATCCACCCAAATCATTTGGGTTCATGGATCCTTTCACAGCATTATAAGGCTGCGTTGAGACAATGATTTATCAATAACCCAAACCCAGCTCAGTTAATCCCTACCATAATGACACAGAGTTCACGAAATCAATAATTTGCTAGTAACAGATGACATTCATATTCTGACTATCTCTGAAACTGAGTTAGATAATACCTTGATACAGTGGTAGCAATACAAGGTTATAACATTACAGAAAATAAACACATGCCAATGGTGGAGGTGTTGCTGTTTATATTCAGAACCACATTCCTGTAAATATTAGAGAGGATCTCATGTTAAATACTGTTGAAGTAATATGGCTACAGGTTCATCTGCCTCACCTAAAGCCCATTCTGGTGGGAAGCTGCTACAGACCACCAAGTGCTAACAGTCAGTATCTGGATAACATGTGTGAAATGCTTGATAATGTATGTGATATCAACAGAGAGGTATATTTTCTGGGTGATTTAAATATTGACTGACTTTCATCAAGCTGCCAACTCAAGAAAAAGCTTCAAACTGTAACCTGGTTCAGATTATTAGTCAACCTACCAGGGTAGTTACAAGCAGCACAATAATCAAATCATCAACATGTATTGATCACATCTTTACGAATGCTGCAGTCATTTGCTTGAAAGCAGTATCCAGATCCATCTGTTGTAGTGATCACAATATAGTAGCCATATCAGGAAAACCAAAGTTCCAAAGGCTGGGCCTAATATAGTGTATAAGAGGTCATACAATATGTTTTGTAGTGATTCCTATGTTGTTGATGTAAAGAGTATTTGTTGGTCCGTGGTGTGTAATGACAGACACTGCACTTGACACATTTATGAAATTGCTTATTCCAGTTACAAATAAGCATGCACCTATTAAGAAAATGACTGTAAAAACTGTTAAATCCCCGTGGATTGATGAGGAATTGAAAACTTGTATGGTTGAGAGGGATAAGAGAAATGGAATGACAAATAAGTCTGGCTGCACAACAGATTGGCGAACGTATTGCAAATTGAGAAATCATGAGACTAAACTGAATAAAAAGAAGAAGAAACTACACTGTGAAACAAAAATAAATGACATGAAGAATGATAGTAAAAAGCTTTGGAGCACCTTAAATGAAAGCTCCATCATTCATTATTTTTTATTTTATTTAACTAGGCAAGTCAGTTAAGAACAMATTCTTATTTTCAATTGACATCCTAGGAACAGCGGGTTAACTGCCTTGTTCAGGGGCAGAACGACAGATTTGTACCKTGTCAGCTCGGGGATTTGAACTTGCAACATTTCGGTTACTAGTCCAATGCTCTAACCACAAAAGCAACTGATATTGCCAACTGCTTTAATGATTTTTTTAATTGGCAAGATTCGTAAACTTAGGCATGACATGCCAGCAACAAACGCTGACACTACATATCCAAGCACACTATCGTTCAAAAGTTTGGGGTCACTTAGAAATGTCCTTGTTTTTGAAAGAAAAGTTAAAATAACATCAAATTGATCAGAAATACAGCGTAGACATTGTTAATGTTGTAAAGAACTATTGTAGCTGTAAACGGCAGAATTTTAATGGAATATCTACCTAGGTGTACAGAGGCCCATTATCAGCAACCATCACTCCTGTGTTCCAATGGCACATTGTGTTAGCTAATCCAATTTAATCATTTTAAAAGGCTAATTGATCATTAGAAAACCCTTTTGCAATTATGTTAGCACAGCTAAAAACTGTTATTCTGATTAAAGAAGCAATCAAATTGGCCTTCTTTAGACTAGTTTCTGGAGCATCAGCATTTGTGGGTTCAATTACAGGCTCAAAATGGCCAGAAACAAAGCACTTTCTTCTGAAACTCATCAGTCTATTCTTGTTCTGAGAAATAAAGGCTATTCCATGCGAGAAATTGCCAAGAAACTGAAGATCTCATACAACTCTGTGTACTACTCCCTTCACAGAACAGCGCAAACTGGCCCTAACCAGAATAGAAAGAGGAGTGGGAGGCCCCGGTGCACAACTGAGCAAGAGGACAAGTACATTAGAGTGTCTAGTTTTAGAAACAGACGCCTCACAAGTCCTCAACTGGCAGCTTCATTAAATAGTACCCGCAAAACACCAGTCTCAACATCAACAGTGAAGAGGCGACTCCGGTATGCTGGCCTTCTAGGCAGAGTTGCAAAGAAAAAGCCATATCTCAGACTGGCCAATAAAAAGAAAAGATTAAGATCGGCAAAAGAACACAGACTCTGGACAGAGGAACTCTCAGCCTTGAAGGGAAGCAAAAGTCATTTCGCTACCTAAGAATAGTAAAGCCCACTTTACTGGCTCAAATAGCCAAACAATCAGTTACAACCCTGAGTAAACTTTTGGGGAAAAAATTGTTTGACCAGATATGCTATTTTACAGTAAACAAATTGACAACCAACTTTCAGCATGCTTATAGGGAAGGACAGTTTGTTAGACTTCAGTGTGTCTTTTGACATTATTGATCATAGTCTGCTGCTGGAAAAACATATGTGTTATGGCTTTACACACCTTGTTATATTGTGGATAAAGAGTTACCTGTCTAACAGAACACAGAGGGTGTTCTTTAATGGAAGCCTCACCAACACAATCCAGGTAGAATCAGGAATTCCCCAGGGCAGCTGTTAGGGCCCCTTACTTTTTTCAATCTTTACAAATGACATGCCACTGGCTTTGAGTGAAGCCAGTGTGTCTATGTATGCGGATGACTCAACACTATACATGTCAGCTACTACAGTGACTGAAATGACTGCAACACTTAACAAAGAGTTGGAGTTAGTTACAGAGTGGGTGGCAAGGAATAAGTTAGTCTAAAACTTAAAGCATTGTATTTGGGACAGATCATTCACTAAACCCTAAACATCAATTAAATCTTGTAATAAGTAATGTGTAAATTGAGCAAGTTGAGGTGACTAAACTGCTTGGAGTAACCCTGGATTGTAAACTGTCTATCGTGACTGTGAAGCAACACAAACATAGGCACAGACACATGCTTACACACACACACGATAACATACGCACTATACACACACGTACACATGGATTTTGTACTGTAGATATGTGGTAGTGGTGGAGTAGGGGCCTGAGGGCACACAGTGTGTCGTGAAATCTGTGAATGTATTGTAATGTTTTATAATGGTATAAACGGCCTAAATTTTGCTGGACCCCAGGCAGCAGCTAATGGGTATCCATAATAAATACAAATACCTATAGAAGAACGCGTGGCCATTGCTGTGGTGAGAGAGAGAAGTGTGCCTGTATCTCTCACAGAACTAGAAAGACATTCACTTTCTCTCCCTCTCTCTGCTCTGATAGACATGAGCTTGCAACTCTCATCTCTCCAGCATTGCACTTCATTTGTTTCCTTACAGAATCCTAGCCACGGGAAGGGTGCTGAGGGTGCCACAGCACCCCTGATGATTGAAATACATTTGCCAGAGTTATACAATGGCTGCTCTCTGTTCAGAGAGAAATGAAATAATTCAGAAGACTACATCAGGAGTAGCCCTATAATTTAGACACAGAGGATCAATAGATTATAAAAAAATATCCTAGCTGTGGATTGTGTGTATCCAAATCACAAGGCACGCCAGTTGGGAACGTGCGGCAAATCTTTCAGTGAACATGCAGCCAAAACAGGCCTTTCGCGGTATTTCAGCAGTTTTGTTTTACACAAGGGCATCAGCAATCACGGGTGAGTGAGCTGTGCTTCATTGGGTGAGTCAGTGAAACGAGAAAACTTTTTTAGGACTATAATTTCCTCCTCATATTGTATAATATGGGTGTCTCCACATGCCTAGGTGATTGATGGATTCAAGACAGGGTCGTTTTTATTGATCTCAGATTCTCAGTTTGTCAGTGTCAAAGTAGGCTATCATTCCAATCATTTGTGAGGTTAAAAAAAAATCTGCTCAAGTCTTCAGTCATCTAAAATGATGCAGAATTGCATGAAATGCCATAATAAAAGGCCAACGTTTTCCCGGCGCATAGGCTACAAACTTTTCCCCCCATGTTTGCAACTTTTGCAATCACCTCTACTCTACTGCTSTATGCCAGTAGCAAAAGCTATTATAATGCATGCAATGCTTTATTATAAAGGTATTTTTTCCTATGCATTCCAGTACCGCACAGCTAGTTATCTAGGCTAAATTAGCTAGATGTCTAGGCTACTCACCATACTATAGGCTACGGATTTGAGTCACCACTAGAATAGTTATTTTTATGTTATTGAGTAGGCCTATATCTTTGTTTAATCAAATTATTAATCTAACAATAAAAATTATTATTATTGTAATGTAATTTAACATGTTGCAATAATGTTCACTAAAGTAGAAGCTCATCTTTTGTTTATAGGTATTTTCACTTGGTAATGAGTAATAAGTGATTATATAGAAATTGCTCATAGGTAACTATAAAGTTACACTTCACCTTAAATAGCTAAATCCTGTGAAAGAACTAGTGACAACCTTGTACTTACCCAGATATTACAGATGTACTCTGTGGTGTATTAATGTGTTTATTTTCTCACTAAATATTTATTTGATTAGAATCTGGAATGGCAACCCGTATGGTAGACCTTAGTCAGTGAGGCTGACATATATCTAAGCTGTTATTGTAAACTCAACCAAGTTAACCCAGATGGTACACTTTTGGGGGGCAAGTACAAGCAACATTATTGAGTGGAGATTTTGAAGAGTGCATATTCACAGTAAGGTCATTCGAGTTTATTGAGCCTCCAACCTTTGTAATCTCGGTCGCCCAGCGCATCTGTCCACAAGAGACTACAACCTTGTGACATTTATTACTGAATCAGATGCAGCTGAGAATTTAGTGGAAACTTGCACCTATCAAGTGTACATGCACCTAGCCTACAGTGCATTCAGAAAGTATTCAGACCCCTTCCCTTTTTCCACATTTTGTTACATTACAGCCTTATTCTAAAACATTTAAATCTTTTTTCCATCTCATCAAGCTACACACAATACTGCATAATGACAACGTGATTTACATAAGTATTCAGACCCTGTGCTATGAGACTCGAAATTGAGCTCAGGTGCATCCTGTTTCCATTGATATTCCATGAGATGTTTCCACAACTTGATTGGAGTCCACCTGTGGTAAATTCAATTGAATGGACATGATTGGGAAAGGCACACACCTGTCTATATAAGGTCCCACAGTTGACAGTGCATGTCAGAGCAAAAACCAAGCCATGGTGTTGAAGGAATTGTCCGTAGTGCTCCAAGACAGGATTGTGTCGAGACAAAGATCTGGGGAAGGGTACCAAAAAATGTCTGCAGCGTTGAAGGTCCCCAAGAACCCAGTGACCTCCATCATTCTTAAATGGAAGAAGTTTGGAACCACCAAGACTCCTCCTAGACCTGGCTGCCCGGGCAAACTGAGCAATCGGGGTAGAAGGGCCTTGGTCAGAGAGGTGACCAAGAACCCGATGGTCATTCTGACAGAGCTCCAGATTTCCTCTGTGGAGATGGGAGAACCTTCCAGAAGGACAACCTTTATGTGAGAGTGGCCAGACAGAAGCCACTCCCCAGTAAAAAGGCACATGACAGCCCGCTTGGAGTTTGCCAAAAGGCACCTAAAGGACTCTCAGACCATGAGAAACAAGCTTCTCTGGTCTGATGAAAGCAAGATTGTACTCTTTGGCCTGAATGCCAAGCATCATGTCTGGAGGAAACCTTGCACCATCCCTACGGGGAAGCATGGTGGTGGCAGCATCATGCTGTGGGGATGTTTTTCAGCAGCAGGGAATCTGAGACTATTCAGGATTGAGGGAAAGATAAACGAAGCAAAGTACAGAGAGATTCTTGATCAAAACCTGCTCCAGAGCGCTCAGGACCTCAGACTGGGGCGAATGTTCACCTTCCAACAGGACAACGACCCTAAGCACACAGCCAAGAAAACGCAGGAGGGGCTTTGGGACAAGTCTCTGAATGTCCTTGAGTGGCCCAGCCAGAGCCCAGACTTGAACCCGATCTAATATCTCTGGAGAGACCTGAAAATAGCTGTGCAGTGACGCTCCCCATCCAACCTGACAGAGCTTGAAAGGATCTGCAGAGAAGAATGGGAGAATCTCCCCAAATACAGGTGTGCCAAGCTTGTAACGTCATACCCAAGAAGATTCGAGGCTGTAATCGCTGCCAAAGGTGTTTCAACAAAGTACTGAGTACATTTTCTAAAAACCTGTTTTTGCTTTATCATTATGGGGTATTGTTTGTAGATTTGTATAAAAAACTATTTTATCCGTTTTAGAATAAGGCTGTAAAGTAACAAAATGTGGAAAAAGTCAAGGGGTCTGAATACTTTCCGAATGCACTGTACATATACAGTATGTAAAAATATTTCCAATGTAGTATGTACAAAACAAATAAAGACCCTCTAAGTTTCGGTAACAGATGTGACCAATGTACATGCGCGCACACACACACACGCTCCAGCTCAGTTCTGTCTCCTCAGTGGAAGCGTAGCCTTCCCTCAGCCTCAAACAGCTTCTCTTCCTCTTCAGAAAGACAGTTTCCTTTCAAACTGTGGGTGAGTGATGACAGAGCACATGATAATCAGGAACCAGTAATGTATTCAAAGTCCCACAGCCATTACAAAGTGCAAATGGTGAAAGATGTTTTGAAATAAAAATGTATCTAAGGAATATATCAAATACTATTATTAACCTGGTTAAAAAATAGAGGAATGTGCCTTTAAGCGAGCATATGTTGGGACGTTGCATACACTGATCTCTTTGAGTGATGTGTTGTGGGAGAGAGCCTCTGACAGCTGTCTGATTCCACCCACTGTCAGCTGATTATTGATTTAACGCTGTTGCAGAGTGGCACAGAGGGATCACTAGGTTAACCGGCTAACTTTTATTCACATTCAGAAATAACTTGTTCACTTTCTGGTTAATTCTGAAGCTAAACTTTATTATTGGTTGTTGGGAGTGTGTTGAGACTGGGGCCTGCCTTACCGGAAGTGAGATAGACCTGTGTTGGATCTGATCAGCTCTGCCATGTCTGGTGCTACATCATTTGACAACAAATTTTGCACCAACCTACAACAACACAACACACATTTAAACTGTAMTGTACTCCAAGACACAGATACACATTTTCAAGTCTTGTGAACACGAGACAGAAATAAATGGAGGTCAATTCAAGTCATACCAGATAATTCCGAGCATTCTATTGTCTTTCAGTGCTTTGGCCAAGCTCCGCCCACCTTCTGAAGTGAAGCCATTGGCTGAGAGACTGAGGGAGAGAAGGGCAGAGTGACATAATGTAAAACAGATATTGTAGTTTCTCTGTGTATCTAAAAGTAAGAGTTCAACAACCCATACTGTATAGCTGATTATACAACAGGTGAATCTAATCCTGAATGCTGTTTCGTTAAAACCTGCATTCCAGCCGTTGTCTATTCTACAAGTTACCACCAGCTAAATATATCAAGTTAAAATGCCTATTTACTCTGTTCCATCTGACTGCGCAATCCACTGTCTCATCAGCCCAGCCAGGCAATATTTGAACTCCACTATAAAAAAGCATTTAGACATTATCTCACATTTCTGTTTTCAACAACGGAGATTTGTTTAAACCTTGCTGTCTGTCTCTCCAACATTTGCAWCATTGTTTCAATATTCAAATTCGATCTCCAGCTGTCCCATAGTAATGAACGTGTCGGGAGTCGAAATCATGAAATCATGAATCAGCATAATTTTTATGGATATATACAAAGAACTATCAATAGAAAACAGGTAAAAAGAAACGAAGTGCAGCTAGTTTGCAATCTTTCCAGCTTCAGTTTGATGTGATTGTGTTAGCTGTGTTGTTGGCTAGCTCCTCTGAACCACAGTGTCCTGACGAGTGAGCACAATCACATCAAACTGAAGCTGGACMGACTGCAAACTAGCTGCACTTCGTTTCTTTTTACCGTTCCTCATTAGCTCATTGTTATGGATGTATCCAAATACATGTCACTAGAAAACAGATTAAACAAATGCAACTGCAGCTACTTTGTTGTWATTCTGGTTCCACTGTTTGACTTGACTGTAAGTTAGCCAKAGTTGGCTAGCTAGCAAGCAAGAGATAAGAACTTTGCCAGCTAGTATGACAATGGAATATTTAGGACGAACAACCGGGTCGCGTCCATAGATACAGAACAAAAAGACTGAACGACTGGGTCGCGTCTCTGGCAACTGAACCGATAGAACAAACGACCAGCCGGCTTGGGTAGCAACCCTAGATTTGTGTCGGAACTATATCTTGTGGAAGGATGAAATAGTAGGAATAAATTCATCAAAATAACGTGTTTAATGAAAATGTCAACCATTATTTGRATATGTTGGTAACCTGTTGTATAAAAGTGATAATGCCCTCGAAGACCGTGTTTAGAGGATATATTCGCATCGTTTGCCAGCCCATGACTTCGTCTCCAGCCTAACAACACCCGTGCCAATATATCCTCCAAACACCGGCTTCTCGGGCATCATCACTTAAGTGTCCGTTAGTAAAATGATACACCAATGGGTTATACAGCCTCATTACTGACATCAACTGTCATGAACCACAGCTGTGGGATAACATAGCTAGGTTTCCATCCAATTGGCGACAGATTTTCATGTGAATATTCTAAAAAGAAAATATGCACATTTTCCCAAAACTGGTGGGTTTCCACCACTTGTTGCAGATAAAAATCAGTGCATATTGTGCACACAAAATATTATTTTTCGYTTAAGTTTTCATGTACCAAAAAAACTAAACACCGATCACAAAAAGTGTTGCGTTAAATAGCAAATGTGCCCACTCTGGTCTTGGCAAGTGCACTCTAGCCAACAGCTCTCAGATACAGTGAGGGTAGGCTCGTCTACATGATGACATTATTAGGGATATTGTTATTTGTCAAACGGCAGTCAAGCATTGATCATCATGTTACCAGAATAAGACATTCAATATTTATTGGAAAGGAGCATCTAGCTCATCACTGTTCACTTTCAGCACCCTGTGAAGTTCATCATACTTACAGTGTTTCATCTGTAGCCTAGTACACTGCATAGTTTCCCAAGTCGTAGTGGGAGGACTACATACCATATCAAAACAAGACTCCAAGTTACTTCGAGGTGATGGTTATTATATCAATATTTGTGCATAAAGACATTTCCACCACCATTTCTTGCATAATTAATTTTACAGACACAAAAAGATCCCACCGTCCAATGAACAAATTATGTTGCTGCATTTATAAAATTGTACCAAAACATCCTGTTTCCATCACAGCTGTCATGATTGTTTTTATATGGTTGTCACGCCCTGATCTGTTTCACCTGTCCTTGTGCTTGTCTCTACCCCTTCCAGTTGTCGCCCATCTTCCCTACTTATCCTCTGGGTATTTATACCTGTGTTTTCTGTCTGTCTGTGCCAGTTCGTCTTGTTTGTCAAGTTTACCAGCGTTTGTCCTGTCAGCTCCTGTCCTCTCCCAGCCTCACTTTTTTCCGTCCTCCTGGTTTTTAACCCTTGCCTGTCCTGACCCTGTATCCGCCCGCATGACCACTCTGCCTGTCCCTGACCCCGAGTCTGCCTGCTGTCCTGTACCTTTACTCCACCTCTGGATTACTGAACTCTGCCTGTCCCTGACCCATAGCCTGCCTGCCATCCTGTACCTTTGCTCCTACTCTGGATAATCGACCCCTGCCTGCCTTGACCTGTCGTTTGCCTGCCCATGTTGTTACAATAAACAATGTTACTTCACACTGTCTGCACTTGGGTCTTACATTGATACCTGATAGTACGAATTGGCCATGACTGACCCAGCAGATTTGGACCAGCTCCGCAACACCATCTCCTCCTAAGGAGCCACCATTGTTAGGCACGAGGAGTTTCTTCGCGGTCTGATGGAAGGGTTCCAGGCTGTGGCCGAACATCACGGTCTAGCCTTGGACACATTGCGGGAGCAATTCCGTGGGTTGCCTACTAGGCAGCCTACCATGACGGTAACCTCCCAGCCCGTCTATAACCCGTCTAGTAGCAACGCCGACACCCCGGTTTCCCAGGAACCCCGCTTACCTCCCCCGGAGCGCTACGATGGAGATTTCAGAACCTGCTGGGTCTTTCTCTCCCAGTGCTCCCTCGTTTTCGAGCTGCAGTCTTCGTCGTTCCCCTCGGACCGCTCGAAGATAGCGTACATTATTACGCTGATGTCCGAGAGGGCACTCGCCTGGGCCACAGCGGTGTGGGAGCAACAATCCGCCATCTGCCTCAGGCTGGAGGTATTTGTGGCAGAGGTGAGAAAAGTTTTCGAGGCTCTGGTGTCTGGTAGAGAGACTGCCCGGCAGGACACCCTCAGTGTGGCAGACTATGCGGTGGAGTTCCGCACTCTAGCAGCGGAACCCGGAAGCGAGAACTACCGACGGATCTCAACTCACTCATCACTTTAACCATCTGGATCGATGGTCGGCTACGGGAGCGTAGGAGGGAGAAGAGGTTTGATTGCAGTCCCAGTCGCTCACTCAGGGATCCCACCTTGCAGCTGATAAACTCTGGAAGACCCCGGCATCTACGTCCCCGAGAGGATCCGAGCTTACCCGAGTCCCTCCAAGAGCCTCCGGACACTGCCGATTCACCTCTTCTCGAGCCGATGCAGCTCAGCAGGGCTAGGCTGTCTCCAGCCAAACGCGTACGCGTACGCAGACTTGAGACCCAGAGTTGTCTGTATTGCAGTACTGCCAGTCATTTTGTGTCTACCTGTTCCTTCAAGAGACCTAGCTTATTCGTTGGAGTGAGTACACTGGTAGGTCTTAAATATAATTGTTCTTCTCCCCTTATTCGCCCCCCTCTCCATGCCACCCTGCTGTGAGGCGACCAGTCCAAGTCTCTCCAGGTACTCATCGACTCGGGGGCCGATGTGAGTCTCATGGACGTTACCCTGGCGTCCGAGCTGGGCATCCCCATACAACCACTCTCCATTCCCATGGGTGTTAGAGCGCTGGATGGGCGCTCTATAGGCCGGGTCACCCACCAGAACACCCCCGTAAACCTACGAGTGTCGGGAACCACAGCAAGACTATCCAATTCCTGCTGTTTGAGTCTCTGCAGGTTCCCGTGTTATTGGAATTCTCTTGGCTCCAGCGACACAATCCCTCCATTGACTGGGCTACTGGTGCCATCGTGGGCTGGAGCCCTTCCTGCCACACTCATTGCCTGAAGTCAGTTCTGCCTGTCCAGGGACGTCTTCCTGGGGGATTGGAAATTGCCCCGGACCTCTCAGCCAGCTCCACAGAGTACCAGGACCTCCGGGAAGGGGTTCAGTAAGACCCGGGCCACTTTGCTTCCACAGCACCGACCGGTATTTAAGAAGGTCAAGCCTGAGGTGCTGGCACACTGCTATAGTGCCCCGGCTACACCCCCAGAAGCCGAGACCTTTCCCCCCGCTCCAAGATCATTAGCCCCTCTGCTGTCCGTCCTCTGTTGCCCCGTACCCTCCGTATTTTTCCTTCCTTTTCTTTGTCTATTGTCAAAACCATGTATGACTGCCCCTTGTCTTCTGTTTCTGGGCCCATCCCTCCCCCCGTGTCATCGATGGCCAGCCAGCGTACACGGTTAGACGCCTCCTGAGAGTTCGACCATGGGGCAGGGGTTTCCAGTACCTGGTTGACTGGGAGGGTTATGGCCCGGAGGAGAGGTGCTGGGGTCCCGCTAAAGATATCTTGGACCCGGCCCTCATCGCCAACTTTCACCGCTGGCACCCCAGTCAACCAAGTGTCCGCCCAGGTGGAACGCCAGGTGGCGTCCCTAGGGGGGTGGGGGGGGGGGTACTGTCACGCCCTGATATGTTTCACCTGTCCTTGTGCTTGTCTCCACCCCCCCCAGGTGTCGCCCATCTTCCCCACTTTATACCTGTGTTTTCTTTCTGTCTGTGCCAGTTCGTCTTGTTTGTCAAGCTTACCTCTCTTTTTCTCGTCCTCCTGGTTTTTGACCCTTGCCTGTCCTGACTCTGTACCAGGCCACCTGACTACTCTGCCTGCCCCTGACCCTGAGCCTGCCTGCCGTCYTGTACCTTTGCTCCTACTCTGGATTATTGGCACTGGAGCCCATAATATGCATGCAGCTGGAATTCAGCCTTTACTGGAAGAGTGTAGGGGAAATTCAATAGCGGAGTGGTTTTGTTTCAATAGGATAAATTATGAATGAGCARAGATTTCACAATTGTCTCCTGTGTGCATATTTATCTCCTGTAGCAAATTACAGARAATCATCAATTAGGAGAGAAATATGGATCCAACTAAATGGATAAAAGMCATGTGAATGTGTAATRTACMGTATCACATACAGTATAATATGGGCTGGRACATTTAGCCTACTTTCAAAAACTCRTTGATAACATTGTTCTTATGGGCGCTCTCCTAAACCGCTGTGTAAAAACTTGGGAACCACAGCTCTCCATTAAAACAAACTACTATTGGTTATTATACTTTTGAAAATAGTGTACAAAGGGATATTAACCAAACGTTTCTCTAGGACTGTTAGAAGAGTGATCTAGTCTTGTCTCAAACAATTTTCTGATGAGAGGAAAAACACTGAACACTGTACTGGCTCATTATCGGGTCTTTCCAYGAGGAAGTGAAACCCAAAACAGCCTTGGATGCTTGTAATTTCGCCTCGGATTGTGTAACTGYGCTTTTGGCATGCTGCATTATTTCCTTCTCTCCACAGCAGGAGCAAAGCATAATAGTAAACACATTATACAGGACCGGCTCTAGCCTTTTGGGAGCCCTAAGCGAGATTTGGTTGGAGGACCCCGAGCCGACGGCAAACATTTTTTGGGGCCCGCTCTTCACTGTGGAGAGAATTGTACGTTTTAAGGTTACTACAAGCTCCACTCCATTGATCTATGTGCTTGCGTGCACGTGGGCGGAGTGGGATTTTTGGAGTAGTCGACTCCTTTTGGTAAAATGATATCCTCACCGGTTCCACTCCCGTTCACAAGGGGGCAATAGAAAGTATTTTATTTTTGTATTTTCATTTTGTGAAAACATGAAAAGTTGCCTTCCATTGCCAGTAGTAGTTAGCTGGTGGCCTGGCTAGCTAGCTTTAGCCTGGCTAAAAACATAGAAAGCTAGCCAGCCTTTTTAGCTTCCCATATCTCCATGTGAAATAATTTGATTTATAATGACAAAATATGCCCGGCAAATGTTCTTATATTTGCCAGTGTAACCTAAAACATTATCCCAGTTTGAAATGCTGTTTGTGTATTCATTCCCATATCACCTAAAAATAGAACATCATGTTTTGGTTAGGGAGAAAAAGCACATATCTCGCAGCAGTTTTACCAGTAGCCTGGAATCAGTAGTTATTATTTCTAATCAAAATAMATTTTGGGGGGAATTCAAATTAGGCTACAATATTGTTTGGTTTATTGTTTGAACAGTCACTGAGAATATATTTGCTTATCAGTGCAAAATAGGCTACTTTGATGCATAGCCTATGAATAGCCTATATATAAGATCAAGGAACCAGGCAAGCTTCATTGCCTACACAACACTACCTCCATTGCTACGGAAGGGATGATTACAATTTTTTTATGTGGCACGGGAGTATGTCGAATGTCAAAGCGCACTACAAGGAGCCTCCCCTTTTGTGACGAAAAAYGACATTGCTACACTRCGCTACACTGTTGGCACAGTTTGCATATTCTGTGTGGACCCCTTTTTAAAATTCATTTTTAAAGCTAAGTTCCTACAATTCTACCCATTTTGCCATGGGGTAGAGAGAAATGTTTGCAGTTTTAAACCTAATTTCCTGCAATTCTACACATTTTAYAACGACTCACGCCATGTGGGCCCCCWGGAGGTCAGGGCCCCTTGGCACATGCCCTGCGTTCCGGTCGGTATTCGGCCTGCCCCAGTATCTGTGCGTTTGAGACCTCCCTAACTCCCAAGAAGCTCTGATTCAAACTCCCATTCGCCAGCTCTGCAATCGTTATAATATCAAAATACTTTTGTTACTCACTAAATATGGAGTTTCGCTGAGCAACTATCTCCATTTACTACCATTACGGACAGTATGTATTTCCTAACAATATCTAAATAAACATTTACAAGCAACSGAAAAGGAAATCSTCTTCGGCACCTCCATTGTATTGAGCTGTTGTAGACTTCCGACCTGTGGCATTAATGTGTGATGTATGGTGCCTTCATACCCCTTGACTTATTTCACATTTTGTTGTGTTACAGCCTGAATTCAAAATKGATTTTTTTTTAAATGCTCACCCTGATCTGTTTCACCTGTCTTTGTGCTTGTCTCCACCCCACTCCAGGTGTCGCCCATCTTACCATTATACCCTATGTATTTATACCCGTTCCTCTCTGTTTGTCTGTTGCTAGTTCRTCTTGTCAGGTCTTACCAGCGTTCTTACCTGCCTTCCTGTTGCTCGAGTTCTGTTTCCTAGTTTTTCCCGGTTCTGACCATTCTGCCTGCCCTGACCCCGAGCCTGCCTGCCTRCCGTCCTGTACCTGCCTGACCTTGACCTGATCACGARCCTCTGCCTGCCCTCGACCTGCCCTTTGCCTGCCCTGTGTTTCTAATAAATCATCTGAGAACTGTACTATCCGCCTCCCGTGTCTGCATCTGGGTCATATCCTGAGTCATGATACACCCATATACACACAATACCCCATAAYGACAAAGTGAAGACATGTTTTTCTTTTTTTTTTTGTGCAAATTTATTGAAAATGAAATATTTAATTTACATAAGTATTCACACCCCCTAGTCAATTTTATGTAGAAGAACCTTTAGCATCGATTTAGCTGTTGTCTTCTGGGTAAGTCTCTAGGAACATTTCACACCTGAATTGTCCAACATTTACCCATTTACTCTTTTCAAAATTCTTCAAGCTACATTTTCAAGTAGATTTAAGTCAAAACCGTAACTTGACCACTCAGGAACATTCACTGTATTCTTGGTAAGCAACTCCAGTGTAGATTTGCCCTTGTGTTTTAGGTTATTGTCCTGCTGAAAGGTGAATTCATCTCCCAGTGTCTGGTGGAAAGCTGGCTGAACCAGGTTTTCCTCTAGAATTTTGCCTGTGCTTAGCTCCATTCCATTACTTTTTGTGTCCTGAAAAAATCCCCAGTCCTTAATGATTACAAGCATACACATAACATGATGCAGCCACCACTATTCTTGAAAATATGGAAAGTGGTACTCAGTAATGTGTTGTATTGTATTTGCCCCAAACCAAACACTTTGTATTAAGGATAAAAAGTTAAATGCTTTTGCCACATTTTTTGCAGTATTACTTTAGTGCCTTGTTGCAAAACATGATGCGTGTTTTGGAATATTTTTTTATTCTGTACAGGTTTCCTCCTTTTTACTATCATTTAGGTTAGTATTGTGGAGTAACTGCAATGTTGTTGATCCATCCTCAATTTCCTCCTATCATAGCCAGTAAACTGCAACTGTTTTAAAGTCACCATTGGCTTCATCGTGAAATCTCTGAGCAGTTTCCTTCCTCTCCGGCAACGCCTGTATCTTTGTAGTGAATGGATGTATTGATACACCATCCAAAGTGTAATTAATAACGTAACCATGCTCAAATGGATACTCAATGTCTGCTTTTTTTTAACCAATCTACCAATAGGTGCCCTTCTTTGCCAGGCATTGGAAAACCTACCATCACTGCTTGACTGAGGGACCTTACAATTATCTCTATGTGGGGTACAAAGATGAGGTTGTCATTCAAAAATTATGTTAAACACTATTATTGCACATAGAGTCAGTCCATGCAATTTATGTGACTTGTTGACCAAATTTTTACTCCTGAACTTATTTAGGCTTGCCTTAACAAAGGGGTTGAATACAGTACATTTGTAAAATATTCAGAACCCTTGACTTTTCCCTCATTTTGTTTAGTTACAGCCTTATTCTAAAATGGATTAAACATTTTTCCTCATCAATCTACACACAATACCCCATAATGAAAAAGAAAAAACAGATTTTTTGATGTCTTTTCAAATTGTCGTATCCTTCGTCTACCCCGGGGGATGGTAATAGAGGGGAGGTACGTGAGGCGACGTTGGCTCCCTCTGCTGGGAATACGGGAGCTGGGCACCCCGACACAGACAGCTCCAAGTGGAGGTAATTAGGGGAAAGTGCCAACCAGCCGTGGAGGCCAAATAAAAGAAGCACTGTGGCACACCGCGAGAGAGAACGGGGAGAGACCGACACCGAGCAAAAGTAAAGAAGAAGGACCAAGCCAAACTTAAGGGATTTTCTTTGCTATGTTTATTTTCTGTAATAGTAAAGTTGTTTTTGCGGACTAAAACCTCCCTGTCTCTGTGTCAATCTCTGCACGCTCAACCCAACACCCCGCGGTTTACCACAAAATGTATACATTTAAAAAAAAGTTAAATATCACATTGACATAAGTATTCAGACCCTTTACTCAGCACTTTGTTGAAACACCTTTGGCAGCGATTACAGCCTTGAGTCTTCTCAAGACTTGTCCTGAAGCCACTCCTGCGTTGTCTTGGCTGTGTGCTTAGGGTCGTTGTCTTGTTAGAATGTGAACCTTCGCCTCAGTCCTGAGCGCTCTGGAGCAGGTTTTCATCAAGGATCTCTGTGTACTTTGCTCTGTTCGTCTTTCCCTCAATCCTGACTAGTCTCCCAGTCCCTGCCGCTGAAAATATCCCCACAGCATGATACTGCCACCATCATGCCTCACCATAGGGATGGTGCCAGGTTTCCTCCAGACGTGACGCTTGGCATCCAGGCCAAAGAATTCTTGGAGACCTTCAATGCTGCAGACATTTTTTGGTACCCTTCCCCAGATCTGTGCCTCGACACAATATTTTCTCTGAACTCTATGGACAATTCATTTGACTTCATGCCTTGGTTTTTGCTCTGACATGCACTGTCAACTTTGGGACCTTAAATAAACAGTTGAGTTCATTCCAAATCATGTCCAATCAATTGAATTTACCACAGGTGGACTCCAATCAAGTTGTAGAAACATCTCAAGGATGTTCAATGGAAACAGGATGCACCTGAGCTCAATTTTGAGTCTCATAGCAAAGGGTCYCCTGTTCTTCTGTGTTGCAAACCAGCTTGCTCCTATGGCCTTGTATAGATAAAAGGAGATCTGAAAGTCACGTCCAAGAACAGGAAATACGTTATTTACAAAAGTATTCAGACCCTTTGCTATGAGACTCAAAATTGAGCTCAGGTGCATCCTGTTTCCATTGAACATCCATGAGATATTTCTACAACTCGATTGGATTCCACCTGTGGTAAATTAAATTGATTGGACATCATTTGGAAAGGCACACACCTGTCTATATGAGGTCCCACAGTTGACAGTGCATGTCAGAGCAAAAACCAAGCCATGAAGTTGAAGGAATTGTCCGTAGAGCTCTGAGACAAAATTCTGCAGCAATTAAGATCCCCAAGAACACAGTGGCCTCCATTCTTAAATGGAAGAAGATTGGAACCACCAAGACTCTTCCTAGAGCTGGCCGCCTGGCCAAACTGAGAAATCGGGGAAGAAGGGCCTTGGTCAGGGAGGTGACCAAGAACCCTCTGGTCACTCTGACAGAGCTCCAGCTTTCCTCTGTGGAGATGGGATAACCTTCCAGAAGGACAACCATCTCTGCAGCACTCCACCGCCAATCAGGCCTTTATGGTAGAGTGGCCAGACAGAACTACTCCTCAGTAAAAGGCACATGACAGCCCGCTTGGAGTTTGCCATCCCTACGTGGTGGCAGGATCATGCTGTGGGGATATTTGTCAGCGGCTGGGACTGGGAGACTAGTCAGGATAGAGGAAAGATGAACTGAGCAAAGTACAGAGAGTTCATTGATGAAAAACTGTTCCAGAGCGCTCAGGACCTCAGACTGGGGCGAAAGTTCTCCTTCCAACAAGACAACAACCCTAAGCACACAGCCAAGACAATGCAGGAGTGGCTTCGGGACAAGTCTCTGAATGTCCTTGAGTGGCCCAGCCAGAGCCCGGACTTGAACCTGATCGAACATCTCTGGAGAGACCTGAAAATAGCTGTGCAGCGACACTTCCCATCCAACCTGACAGAGCTTGAGAGGAGCTGCAGAGAAAAATGGGAAGAACCAAATGTGTTTCAACAAAGTACKGAGTAAAGGGTCTGAATACTTGTGTAAATGTGAAATTTTATTTTTTACATTTGCAAAAAATGCAAAAACTTTTTTGCTTTGTCATTATGGGGTACTGTGTGTAGATTGATGAGGGAGAAAAAAACAATTTAAGCAATTTCAAAATAAGACTGCAACTTAACAAAATGAGGAAAAAGTAAAGGGGTCTGAATACTTTCTGAATGCACTGTATGTCTGGAACCGGCCCTGACATTATACCCAATCAATCAAGTATGTGTGTGTAAGTGTCTGTGTGTGTGTCTCACGCTTCACAAGCAAAATAGAGAAACTTTGGTGAAACAAAATGCTATGCCAGACATTGTCTTTCTTTTTTACTTTATTTGGTATCACATGAAATGACTGGCTCGCATTTTACACAGAACATTGAGGAATATATACCAGTGTGCCACTTAGTTTTTGTATTTACTCTAATGCATTTTTACATATGCTGATTATGTTGCACAAGAGTACAACAGGGACAATTGAACTTAGTCTTATGTCAATTTCCCTCTAAAGTTGTTACATTAGTGAYTTTTCTTTCATCTTCTTTCCTCTGGTACCATTTACAAGCTTTTTCCTTTATCAGCAGGTTTTAACGCGGTGATGTCATCTAAAATGGATGGACCGCTTTAGCCGTTGGTTTCCCTCCAGCTTCTTAATGTAATCCAGAGGTAAGCCGTTTTGTTTTGCTCCAACACAAACAACCTGTAGGAAAAAAGTTTGTCGTTTTTGTTAATAACACATGACCCATGGGTATTTGCATAAATCATACTACTTCTGTATTTGGTTTTGACATTTTGCTATTAAATATAACACACTTTTTACACCTGTAGTCATTGTTCAGGCATTTGGATATGGCCAATGGAGGCATCCTTCAAACTGGCTATCAAAACTATCATTATTTGTGTATGATTAAGCTGCTTTATTGCAAAAGACAGACATATAGCRTACCTGTTTGTATGGAGGCGAGGTCTGGTGAASTGTGAAGTTGTTCATCTGGTAKKTTCGACAGAGGACCTCTCCCTCGTCTGTCTTAATGGTAACGTCTAGTGGACTGTAGAATCCTATTCCCACTCCTTCCTGCCTGGAGAACACACAGTTAAGGGCAGTTAGAAGTTGTTAATCCTTTGTAGATACTGTTGATTGAAGTTACAAATTCATGCCATTCTCTACAGTCTGTAAAACAATCCAGAATGTTACATACAGTTGAAGTCGGACGTTTACATACACCTTAGCCAAATAYATTTAAACTAAGTTTTTCACAATTCCTGACATTTAATMGGAGTAAATATTCCCTTTCTTAGGTCAGTTAGGATCACCACTTTATTTTAAGAATGTGAAATGTCAGAATAATGCTAGAGAGAAGGATTTATTTCAGCTTTTATTTCTTTCATCACATTCCCAGTGGGTCAGAAGTTTACATACACTCAATTASTATTTGGTAGCATTGCCTTTAAATTGTTTAACTTGAGTCAAAAGTTTCTGGTAGCCTCCACAAGCTTCCCACAAWAAATTGGGTGAATTTTGGCCCATTCCTCCTGACAGAGCTAGTGTAACGGAGTCAGGTTTGTATGCATCCTTGCTCGCACACGCTTTTTCAGTTCTGCCCACAAATTTTCTATAGGATTGAGGTCAGGGCTTTGTGATGGCTACTCCAATACCTTGACTTTCTTGTCCTTAAGCCATTTTGCCGCAGCTTTGGAAGTATGCTTGGGGTCATTGTCCATTTGGAAGACCCATTTGCGACCAAGCTTTAACTTCCTGACTGAGGTCTTGAGATGTTGCCTCAATATATCCACAACTTTCCTTCCTCATGATGCCATTTATTTGCAAAGTGCACCAGTCCCTCCTGCAGCAAAGCACCCCCACAACATGATGCTGGTACCCCCATGCTTCACGGTAGGGATGGTGTTCTTCGGCCTGCAAGCCTCCCCCTTTTTCCTCCAAACATAACGATGATCATTATGGCCAAACAGTTCTATTTTTGTTTCATCAGACCAGAGGACATTTCTCCAAATAGTACGAAATTTGTCCCCATATGCAGTTGCAAACCATTTTCCAAGCTGTTTAAAGGCACAGTCAACTTAGTGTATGTAAACTTCTGACCCATTGGAATTGTGATACAGTGAATTATAAGTGAAATAATCAGTCTGTAAACAATTGTTGGAAAAATTATTTGTGTCATGCACAAAGTAGATGTCCTAACCGACTTGCCAAAACTATAGTTTGACATACCGACATACTGTACATTCAATCAGTTGTATCACTTTTTCCACTGGAACCAGAATTTTATTAGGACCTGCTTAAGGGAAGAGAACTAGGAGAACCAGGGGCTTATTTCCATTGATTCATCCTTCGGGACAAATATGTACATTTGGAATATCCCACTATAGGTCCTAGGACATCATTTTTGCAACAATTCCTATTTATGGCTGTTCAACTTCACAAACCACACCCCATAGTGATAGGCCTATAACACTGTAAATGAGCCACCCACTTGTCTAAACTGATGAGGTTGTCCTTGTCTATCTTCCAGACCACATCTCCCTTGGACTCTTCTAYAGTAGCAACAATACCATGCCAAGAATTGGTGTTGTTGAACTCTTTCTTCCAGTATCCAAATTTAAATCACATGATCCTGTCAAGTAGAATATTAAAAAGCATATACAGTAACTTCATAAATCACATGTACGTAGCCTAATCACAATTATTTGTTAAAGCATTGCTAACAGCTTAATTAATAGCTTGCACACGTATTATGGCAAATGAAAACCAACCTACAATGCTTCATGCCAACTTCTCAACATCTTCAAAACAAAACATACGCACTGAAGCCTACCTTCAAACTGTCTGTTGTAACAAAAATTGAGGATGGATTATTCACCTGCAGTCTTTCCTTCAGCAGATTACTGCCATAAACGAAATACATAAAGTAGTCAGACTCGGATGTGTTTGAAACACTCGTTCCATTATTTTCAACGGTGGCAGGAAYCGCTTTTGACGCAATTTGTTGATGGAACAGTGCAAGTAAAATCGTGTAAGTAAGGTATGACATGGCCTATCCGCTTTGTGACGGTGAGCATGTTAACCAGTTGAAAATGTTGTCTTTTATTACTTGCTGTCTCTAGAGAAAGGTCTCGCCTACTGTACCTCATCGTCACGGTGCGCTGATTGGCTGAGCGCTAAACGAGGAGGGGCATGCATGGACAGACAAAACAGACAGAACACCCTGTCCCCTTTAGTTGATAAGATTATCCTTCTTTTTCATTACATTTCTAACATGATTCAGTTACAACAAAACATAGAATCCATTCTGGGTGAAATGAGAGAGGGGGTTTTATTATAAATTAATGCAATTTAAACTAGTGTGGCCATAGTGACTTTTTTGCAGTGTTGTTGGGCTAATATTTACATCCGTAGCAACAGCCCCCTGTGGATCCTTTCTCAATAGAAGCATTCAGTGAATTGTAGCTTTAAGATTAAARTTAAGTAAGATTAGGAGATTAGGTTCATGTTAAATAACTACAATATTTACCAATGCTATACACATTTCACTTCCAAAAGGATTCTAAAGTTATATTCCACGATACAATATTTTTTTTAGGTCATTTGTGAAATACATTTTGTGTATGCATTAATGCATTACATGTTTCTTCTGCAATCAGTGCTATATTTGATCATCTAATTTTAAAGATACAAACCATGCACTCCACCAGTTCTCTTATAGATATTTTGTGGGAAGGGAAGTTAGAARGAGGTGAGCAACAACAACCTTATCTGTGTACAACAGCCTTTCTCTTTATGTCAAAGCCAGTAAGAAAACAGACCAAAAGAAGATTGCACAGATAGTAATATATACTCAAACTGCAGCACAAGCATCAAGTCATTCTAACTGACCAGTGTCTCTGAGCTACTTCACAAGAAAGATGAGCCTGGTCTGTGTTCAGTTGGGACTATTTGCATTTTGGATCTTTGGTTCCTGGGGTTGGCTGAGTAACAAATGTATCCTCTATGAGAAAGTGAATTACTGGATGTACATTCACGCTAACTGCCCAAGCATGATCGGCTTCACTGCCAGTTGCTGGGATATATATGACCTCAAAGTCAACCTCTCTGTTGTTCCATCAAACTACCAGACCCTCTGTCTCGAGATCAGGAGTGGATACGTAATGCAATCTGGCGCTCTCTCTCGATTCTATGCTCTTGAGAGACTTCACCTAGAGGGCTTTCTACCCACGATTCTCCATGGCACCTTCAAGGGACTGTCCAGTGTAAAGACACTCTCTCTGAATTGTAAGGGGATGATACAGTGTAACAATGCATCGCTTCTATCCAACACTTTCAGGGACCTGACTAATCTGGAGGAACTTTCCATTGAGGATTGCATGCTTTCTGTGATGGCACTGGACGTATTTGGAGGGATCCCCCTTTTGAAGAAACTCACAGTCAACAGATGTTGTGCACAGGAGCTATCTGATTTGCTATGCAGGATAGTTAATATGTCACAGTCAATAACAAGCCTGACATTTAAGTCAGAGGAGATAGTTACTTTGAGACCCCCAAACTGCTCTGACACCAAAGGAGCTGTTCTTGAGCTACCTCATTTCTATCGTCTTCAAGAGGTGAGATTTTCATTCCCTAATGCTCATCACTTAGAAAAAGGTGCATTCAAATGCTTTGAAAACATCACAGATCTCTCTGTGCCTATAGTTGATGAGCCACAGACACAGCTTCTGCAGTCTGGCATCAAAAGACTACAGGCATTTGATTTTTACAACAGATGCATTTCCTTTGAGTCAGTTTGTGAAACAGTATTCAAACTCTCAATCACAGAAATTAATGTAAGAAATGATAAATTCTGGAACAACACCACATCTGCTGTGAGAAACTGCCAGGGGATAAAGAAGATTCATTTTAATTATTATGAACATGATCATGATGCAATTAACTTGAGTTTGATCCATTATTTGAAGAATCTCGTTGATTTGGGTGTTTTCCTTACGCACTCGAGGGAAGTTGAAATCAGTATGCTTTGTGACACTCAAAAGGGTCCCGTTCTGTGGCTGAAAAAACTGTGCCTGTTTAGCTTTCACATCACAAACATCACCTCAGAGCAGTTTGGTTGCTTGAAGAATCTGGAACAGCTGATTTTGTCAGGAAATCAGATTACCGCTGTTGCAGACTTTACATTTAAGGAACTAGCTAAATTGAGGTTCTTAGACCTACGGAATAACAAGATCTCTCAGATAACAGAGAACAGTTTCTTTGGCCTGCATGACTTGGAAACCCTAATTCTGGAACTAAACCCACTTGAAATGATTGAAGCATTTGCCTTCATCCACCTCACTTTGCTGAAGCACGTATGTTTAGGGGACTTTCACCCTTTGCCTAGTGAGTTGGAGAGTAGCGTGAATGTGAATCTGACAAACATATTTGGTGTCTTCCCTCAAGGGTTAATGCACATTAACATTTCTTCCATGTGGTACACCCTCAACATCATCATCGGCAGCAACAGCACCCCACATCTAGGGATTTCCCTTCAGCTCAGTGCCACAACTGTATTCTTCCAGGACTGCTGGAGACCGTTTTTCCAGTCCGTCGTCAGCCTCACAGCCATAACAGAACGCCTCCTGTGTGGGTCTCATTTTGCCGCAAGATACTTCACCTCCCTACAGTACTTTGGCTTCAATTCTGTGCTGTCAGCTGAATTTGTGGACATGACTGACCTGAACACACTTGTGGAGATGAGGTATCTATTTATCCATTTACTTAACAGTAGAGTGAGGACAAACAGCTGTATAGTTTAAAAAGTATACTATAAATTAGATTAAAAGCTGTACTGTATGCAAGCCATCCAAGTCTGGCCTGCCTGCATTCTTAAAAGTATGAATGGGGTTTATGAGCAGTAGTGGTCTAAAGAATAAAAATAAGTATGACAGATTATTTTAAAAGTGCATTTACAAGGTAACTGATTATAATCCAACTGTAGGTATCTGACACTAATGGGAGTGGAACTCTACCGGCAGCCAGGGCTGGCCACTATGTTCCACAACCTCACCAAGCTGGAGACCCTGAAYCTGGTCACGTGCAGGATCCTCAGTCTGGAGGAGGAGATGAGCAGAGACCTGCATTCTCTCAGGTAGATAATAGAAACACCCACCCATATGAAGGCAGGCGGGGTTTGAACCCATCCCACTGAGCACAGACGTCAATTCAACGTCTAGTTTTGAATTACATTTAGTTGTTGCCAACTAACCGTGAATTCAACGTGAAGTCAACAACATATGTCACCATGTCATTGGATTGAAATTAAAATTTGGGTGAAAATACGAAATACCCTTACGTTGATGACTTTTTGCAAATCCAATCAGTTTTCCAATATTGGATACAACTTTGATTCAACCAGTTTTTGCCCAGTGGGATGCCACAAGAGGCCATGTGTGGTCTGGATTTGCCAGCACTAGACAAGACTCTGGCACTACGAGCTACAACTACAAATGATTCTGTGTTTGATTGGCTAGCAGCGTCTACAAGCTGGCCTGTCACGATCGTTGTCGTYGTGGAAATGACCCGACCAAGGTGCAGCATGGTGAGCGTACATTTAGTTTATTTATAAATGTCGCCAACAAAACAAAGAATAAGAAAACGACCGTGAAGCTTACTTCGGCTATCATGCCACTAACAAAGACAACTACCCACAAATACAAAAGGAAAAAAGGCTGCCTAAGTATGATTCCCAATYAGAGACAACGATAGACAGCTGTCCCTGATTGAGAACCATACCCGGCCAAAACATAGAAACAAAGAACATAGAGTTTCCCACCCGAGTCACACCTTGACCAACCAAACATAGAGAATAAAAAGATCTCTACGGTCAGGGCGTGACATGAACTCCGTTTGGGCCCTTAGAGTGAACTGTTTTCTGCCTTCTCCTCAGGCAGATGTCAGTCCACATCCCAGAGGAGYTCAGTGTGATGGAGAGCTTTACAGAGCCGCTGACCAACCTGAGGTACCTGCTACTCTACAATTTTCGCCTGGACTGCAGCTGTGACAACACCTGGCTGCTCGCCTGGGCCGAAAGACAGCCACATGTCCAGGTCATATTTTATCACCCTGGGGAAGCAGACGTGACATGTAAAAACGAGAATGGAATCCAAAACTTTGCCAGGTAAGAAGAAAGATGTACTGATAATGAAGAGCATCCATTGATTGTACAACCATATAGGCAACACACGCATAGAACACCAGCATGGCCGTTTAGCATTTGGACTTGCCGTCTAGGCCTGGATGTGCAGCCACGACCTGTTTCGAATGCTTTCTCTATTGATAGTGTCCATAATATGAGTAATCTAAGCGTCAAGGGATGTCTTTGTTTCCATCATTGCGCCGTCCATCTCAGGTACTCAGCAGCCAACTGTTCCCTGGACGTGGGCTTTGTCCTGTTCCTCTGCACCTCGCTGGGCCTGCTCCTCTTCATGCTGGTGGTGCTGCTCCATCAGCTGGCTCAGGAATACCTGCTGGCCTTCTGCCACATCATCCGCTGCTGGCTGGAGGAGGCTGTACGGAGGCCCAACCCCAGGGGGCGCTACTGCTATGATGCCTTTGTGTCGTACAGTGGGAGAGACGAGCGCTGGGTGGTGGAGCAGCTGCTTCCGGGCCTGGAGCAGAGGGGACCTCCCTTCCTGCGTCTATGTCTGCACAGCAGGGACTTCCAGTTGGGGATGGACATTGTGGACAACATCACAGACAGCCTCTACGGTAGGTATCCTGGACTACTAGAATTACTATATACAGACGCACTGGTTAAAAATGCCAAGCCAATGGCATCACCATCTAATGATCCTTCTTGTTGGTCTGGTTCCAGGCAGCCGCTACACCGTGTGTGTGGTGAGTCGTAACTACCTGCGCAGTAACTGGTGCTCCCTGGAGCTGCGGCTGGCCACCCTCCGTCTGCTGGTGGAGCAAAGGGACATCCTTATCTTGGTCTTCCTGGAGGACATCCCCCCTCACCAGCTGTCTGCCCACCACCGCCTGGCCAGGCTGGTCAAGACCAGGTACGTACAGTATGTGGAGAGGGGGTTCTGTGAACTACACTCTATCATTTGTTTAACTAGGAAACATCCTAAAAACATACAGTGCATTCGTAAAGCAATCAGACCACTCCACATTTTGTTACGTTACAGCCTTATTCTAAAATTGATTAAATATCAATCTACRCACAATACCACATAATGACAAAGCGAAAACAGGTTTTTAGACATTTTTGCAAATGTATATGATATGGAATTTTGTTATCAATGTTCAGAAATTTCAATTATTCTAATC
>NC_036845.1:5778927-5781654 GCF_002910315.2 Salvelinus sp. IW2-2015
TTCTAATCGGTCTGCAACCCAGAGGTTGTAAAGTTCTGGTTTAAATGAAACAGAGAGAATTCCCAGCTTACAAAAGTCAAATCAATGTTTATTCACAAAAGCTCTCCAGTTCATATACAAGACATTTTATACCATTCTCCTTACTTACGCACACACATGCACACGAACATTAGGAGAGTCATCTTCTTCTCCAGAGGTCTCACCACTGTTTATCACTGCACAGCCGACAGTTCCATTCCCCCAAGATTAGGGAAACCTGGAGGGGTACTCCCAGTCCTATCGTAAATTTCTCAGATTTCTACCCGGGTCGGTTCAAACACAGTTTAATTGTTCTCTGTGTTTTCTTTAGGCACACACACATTCCTCTCTTCCCCAGTCCAACCTAGTTGGACTTATGTTTAATATCTTAATTATTCCTTATATATGCTACATAACCTATAATCCCTAATGGTTAAGTTTCCGGGTAGAATTATTTAATCATTATCTTTAACCTTATAAATTATTTTATCAGTATAACAAAAAAAAAGAAATACTTTATTTACATAAGTATTCAGACCCTTTGCTATGAGACTCAAAATTGAGCACAGATCTGCAGAAGGGTACCAACAAATTCTGCAGCATTGAAGCTCCCTAATAACACAGTGGCCTCCATCATTCTAAAATGGAAGAAGTTTGGAACCACCAAGACTCTTCCAAGAGCTGGCCGCCAGGCCAACTGAGCAATCGGGGGAGAAGGGCCTTGGTCAGAGCTCCAGAGTACCTCTGTGGAGATGGGAGAACCTTCCAGATGGACAACCATCTCTGCAGCACTCCACCAATCAGGCCTTTATGGTAGAGTGGCCAGACGGAAGCCACTCCTCAATAAAAGGCACATGACAGCCAGCTTGGACTTTGCCAAAGGGCACCTAAAGGACTCTCAGACAATGAGAAACAAGATTATCTGGTCTGATGAAACCAATATTGAACTCTTTGGCYTGAATGCCAAGCGTAATTTCTAGAGGAAACCTGGCACCATCACTACAGTGAAGCATGGTGGTGGCAGCATCATGCTGTAACGTAGCAAAATGTGGGAAAAGTGAAGTGGTCTGAATACTTTCCAAATGCACTGTATATGTTTTGTGACCTCAAGTGTTGAGGAACTTGACTTGAAGGCCTGTCTTCTAAATTATATTTTACTTATATAYAGTATCTTCATTATGACTTTAGAGTATGTTGTCTTTCAAGTGTTGTATAATGCCTTGAGTGTGATATAAGCACTTTATTCAAATAATCAGTTATTATTGTGATCCCCAGGACGTACTTGGACTGGCCCCAGGACCAGGCCATGCAGCCTGCCTTCTGGGACCGTCTGTGGACCAAACTGGTCCCTCCTGAACCACACCCTGGCCAGTGACCAGATACAGTACTACACTCTTTTAAAAGGGGTTCTAAAAGGGGTCTTTGTTGGGTGAAAAGGTTCCAATGAACTTTGTATGGACTGTGTGGATACAATGACCAACCGTTATCAACAGCAGAGGGAGACAAAGACCTTCAATCATATACAGTACACATACTTCCAATGTTCAAAATATGTTTGAGGCAAAAAAAGGAAACACCTCATCTAACAATGAGGTTTATGGCTTTGCATACATTTTTATTATTTGATTCAATAAAATGTTCTGTCTCTCCTGCCTTCTTCTAGCGTTGCATTACTGTATGACACGGATGTATGATACAGCTGATTTTCTCTGGTCACCATCTCAGCAGAGCCACATACTGGAAACTCACTTGGGGGGTTCTACTATGCTAACATATGGAATTGTCTTAAGATGTTGATACCATGGATCATTTAGCTATTTGATTTTGAGGTGTATAACAGAACAAAATGGAGAACACCATCGTGCTCGTGAGAGTCTCATCTTTCCATAGAGTGGTCATGTTAGTTGGCCAAACCGTTTGGACGCTACAGACATTTTTGCGAGTAGACCGATTTTTGGTATGTCTCATGGTCTGACAAACACCGCTGTAGCTCGGCCATCTTCTACTGCAGATGCGGAAGGCCAGCATAAGCAGATATCGCTAGCTTTAATTGGTGGATTTTTATGGGGATTTATTTATTATGTTACTTAGATTGACGCACGGGTGCATCAGTAGACTCTTAAGGATTAACAGCTGAAGTGATCTTGAATGTAGCCTGATCTTATATTTTTCTGTGCTGTCTTGACAACGTGGTCATGTCACTGACCCATAGGATTTGGAAAGACTATCTTGAATGAGGCTGATTTAATGCCATTGTACCCTCTATACAGATCAACACAGAACATCCGGGGAGGTTTTATTGTCCGCCGAAGTAGTACAAATACACATGATCTTATTCTACATTCAATCCCTATACAGTCTGAGGGATGCTCATTGTCATCATCATCATTGTTATTTGTCAGTAAATAACTATTCCTGAAGAGGACTTATAGATGTAATGTTGAGGGTTTCTCTAACCAGTGGGTTAGTGAACACAGTTCTCTCTAGGCAGGTTTGAGTTCCTAGAGAAAAATAAATGCTGTCGCTACCTTGCTTTCGAACCAAGGTGCATAAACAGTGGAGTAAACTGGAGATGAGAAGATATTCCGCAACTCTTGGTAGGACAATGGAAGACGTTGAAGCAAACTTCTATTGTCCTACCAGGAGTTGAGTTCCTAAACATGGCAGTTTGTGCAAGGTGTTGTTAAGCGTCAGATCAGTGGTTGGCTC